>NC_056725.1:66379578-66682078 GCF_019279795.1 Protopterus annectens
TGCACAAAATTTTTTAAATGAAACATTGAATTATGTACAGAGTGCATAAACCATTGGAGATTGTAGTTTTGCACAATTTTGCTTAAATTCAATGAAATTATATTGCAATATAGATTATTTCTGTGAAATTATTGCCTGAAAGTCATGTGATACTTAGCTATCCTATTTACTAGGTTGCTACCAAGCTGAATACATGTGTAAAGCCAGGCACACTATGCTTTATAGTGGGGCATGTCTGACCTCTATGTAAACTTAACTTAGTCACGTAAAATTTTCTGTAGTTAAAAATATTCTTAGTTAACTCTAGAATTAAACAATACAACTTACTGTGACCTGCACAGCAACTGAAAGTAAAACAAACTTTAAAGAAAATTTAAAAAAAATCTGTTTATTCAATGACACTACATAGATAAGCGCTTTCCCATTGAACTAACAATTTTTCATCAGACAAGTAAAAACTTCAAAGAATCTCTTAAATACAAAATCATCACTACCCAGCTCATTATTACATATTCAAACTGACAAATAAGAACAGAGATACAATAAATCACCTAGGATATTCACCACCGATACAAAACACGTCTCTTAACAATGAAATCACAAAAAACTACAATGCTGTAGTTCAAACAGCAGCACTATAGAGCACACTTTGTACTCTTCTTCATAGAGTTCACGGAATTCATGCAAACAGCACAAGACAAAAACTAATCTAAGACTATTACACTTCCCTCGATAAACTATTTAATGATTATAATAATAATAATAATAATAATAATAATAATAAATGAAAAATAAAAAAATAATTTCATATCCATAAATATTCTCTAAGCCCTGATGCAAATGTAAGAGAGGGTGCATTTTAAGGACTGGTTTCAGAGACATGGAGTCATTTAGACTTGGTGGTTTAAAGGATCTAGCTCAAGTATCCAACTCTGTTCTCTAGCTTTAGTGATGTTCTTAACATTTCCCCCTCTAACACCTCTTATTATATTAATGTCACTAAAATATGTCAAAACGCATCTAATGCTTCTATTATTTCCAGAAACAGGACCAGGGGTCATTGCAGGAGCAGTAAAAACCCAACAGGTTATATTTTTATTTCCTCTTTATTACTTCATTATGCACCTGTTTGTGGCATTGCAGAAGGCTTTAGTAATGACTTTGGCTGCAACCCTGGCATGATGGACAGACTGCAGTGTCTATTGAAGGTTGTTGATAATCTATTTTTGGGACATATTCTGACTTTGTCTGAAGCCTCTACTGATGTTTTGCAAGAAGATGAATTAAAAGTTTCTGGGTTGCTATGCACTCTGGAAGATAAATTATATAGATATAAGCATATGCAGTGGCAACACATACATTTAGAGGCTTGTTTGCATCATATAATTGTCACGAGGGGACTACATGTTTTAAAGATGCCTACGTATAGCTTGACTTATCCTGATTTACTGAAGAGGTGGCAGTTGCTGAACATTCAGATAGGTTTGGACTACATATGGCTATTGATAGATTTTTTTCTTCCATTAGAGACCAAGGTGTTGGAAGAGATTAATATACTACAAAATGAAGTACATACTAAGTTTCCAGCAGAAGTAGTCATAACCAGGGTTGATGACTTATTTGAACAGATCGGTGATTATGATAAGAGGTTGCAGGCTAAAAAAATGCACAGAGATATGACTTACTTTAAACTGGGTCATGTTTTTCATTGCCCAAGTGTACTGCTAGAATATTTCCTAGTAGAGACACAGGTCATGTGTTAAATGAGCATATGGCTCTACAAGATGCAGAATTACTTACAGCTAATAGGTCGGTCGAGCAACCAAATATGGGTTCTGTGGACAATATTAATAATAATCTACCAGTGCCTGCAACTCTAACCTCTGCAACCTCCGATATACATATGGCCACTGACATGGCTGAGGGATACAACTCAGTGTCTAAAACAATGCCCTTTTTTTCCTTACCAGAACCACGTCTGCTAACTATGGCACAGAGACAAGGGAGATCACACAGTTAGACGAAGAGAGGCTGAGTGAAGCACAAGCAGCAGTCCATGGAAAGGTTTACCCATATGGGAACACAGAACAGGAATTGACTAATTTGGTGGTGAATATTTCCTCTATACATCTTACCTCTGAACAACTCCAGGTACTAAATAGAGGTTTATCCTTTGTACCTGCACAGAGATTGATCTCTCACAGGTTCTGACTGACTTAAGATTATTTTCATGTAATTTGAGTTTAGCATCAGTGTTTCATGATAGGCAAGAAGCACCTAGGGTGTTTATTAAGCCAAGTACTTTTATACCAGACAAACATCCATTATTAAGGCTTATGTGAATGTATGTGACAAACAGATCAGAACGATGCTTAATGAGAAACACACATCATGTTATTATAATTTGAATGCTGAGGAATATAGACCATTGAATGACCTTAAACATCTAAAATCTATTGAGATCTGTCCGGCAGATAAAGGTGGAGGGATAGTAGTTATGGACACCAGTTTGTATTTAGGGTCTATGGCTGAACTGTTGGGAGATGATAATAGTTATCAATTGATTACGAAGCTGCAACTGACAGCTATTGTTGATAGGATTGGTGTGTTGCTATTTGATCTACTGATTACAGGTACCATTATTGTCCCTATTTTTTACAGGCTTCTGAAGATGCATAAAAATCTGCATTATCCTCCCATGCGACCTATATTATCTAGTAGGGGATGGGCCACAGAGCCTTTGTCCATCTTTTTGAGAAAAGATGTTGAGACCTATACTCGAAAAAGGTGATTCTTTGTTAAAAGACACCAAAGATTTTTTATAGGACTTATACAGTAAGGTCACTGGTCTTGACAGGTCTACTGATCTTGTATTGGTTACTTTAGATGTGACTTCTCTATTCACAGTGATTCCTAACACTGTGGGTATTGATTATGTAACGTCTTTTTAGCACAATATGTGAACATGCCCAGTAGTAAAATTGAGCGTATTTGTGCTCTTCTTGAATTGGTATTAGAGAACAATGCCTTTGTGTTTGGTCAGGAATATTTCTTGCAGAAGGTTGGCATGGCTATGGGCACAGCTTGTGCCAATAGCTACATCAAACTTGAATTAGCATATTGGGAACAGGCTAGGGTCCTTAAAGATAATATATATATGTACAACATGTCATTCACTATAAATGTTTTGTTGATGACATTTCTTTGCTTTGGGAGAGTAGTATTGAAGTAGTCGATGAGTTTATTTCTTTTTTGCAAAGGCCAACGGACTTTTTAAGCTTCAGTAGTAAGATCTCCTTAGCATCCATCATTTTTTTTGGACATTACTGTCTATATTAACAATTTGGGGAAGTTTAATACAAAAATATATAAGAAGCCATGCAGAAAGAATTCAGTGTTGCATAAGAGCAGCATGCACCCCAGACATATCCCCAGGAATGTCCTGAGGGGCCAGTGTTTCAGGGTCATGTGTTTACACACTGATGAAACCTTGTTGGGATATGCATTGAAGGAGTTTAAGATGGATTTTCATGGTTATACTGAGACAGAGATAGATGCCTGTATACAGAGAGTCAGATCGGAAAAAGAAAGTAAAGCTAGACCATACTTTCTGATTTTACTGCTCCTGCAATGACCCCTGGTTCTGTATCTGGAAATAATAGAACCACTAGATGTGTTTTGACATATTTTAGTGACATTAATATAATTACAGACATCCTTAAAGAGAACCAGGATATTATACGGAGCTGTCCTGATCTTTCTGACATAGCAGACAATGGACTGCAGTTTAATTTTCGTAATGGCATCTCTCTGAAAAGACAACTCTGCTATAGGAACAATATAGACTGTGTTAACCTGTCTAATTCTTCACACTCTGGCACTTTTCCATGTAGGAACTAAAGAGCATTCAACTATATATATTCCCTCGAACATTTAGGTGAGATCAGGAATGTGAGAGACACTAATACACTTGCTGTGCATGTCATCAGGGCTTAGAGAATATGTATGGATATGAACCCTAACCAGGAAAAGCCAAAAGACACTAAGCATTATTATTATTATTATTATTATTATTATTATTATTATTATTATTATCATCATTAGATAGTTTATGGAGGGAAGTGTAATAGTCTTAGATTACTTTTTGTCCAGTACTGTTTGCATGAATTCTGTGAACTCTATGAATAAGAATACAATATGTGCTCTATAGTGCTGCTGTTTGAACTACAGAATTGTAGTTTTTGTTTTGTATCCGCACTAGCTGATGAGGTGGTGAATATCCTAGGTGATTTATTGTATCTCTGTTCTTATTTGTCAGTTTGAATATGTATTAATGAGCTGGGTAGTGATGCTTTTGTATTTAAGAGACTCTTTGAAGTTTTTACTTGTCTGATGAAGCATTTGTTAGTTCAAGGTGAAAGCGCTTACCTGTGTAGTGTCATTAAATAAACAGATTTTTTTTTAAGTTTCTTCAAAGTTTGTTTTACTTTCAATTGCCGTGCAGGTCGCAGTAATTTGTATTGTTTGATTTTTTTTTTTTTTTGCTTTTTTCATGCAGCTGTACCCGACAGGTTATATTTTTATTTCCGGTTTAACTCTAGAATTATCTGACTACTATTCAGTTTTTACTGTACTTATAGAGCCTGACTATATCTTCCTTTTCTGTACCTTACTATTTCTTTTATTCATTTTTCTAAGATCCCAAAGTTCTGTTTTACCTTTCTCTACTTATAATTCCTGTTTTAGTGTTACTTGTATTGACAGAAGTATGTCCTAGCTTTTATATTGTTTGTATTCTACACTGTCCAGTTGTCAGTGTAACTATGGTAAGATTGATTGCAGCACCGATCAGTTTATGTACTCATTTCTATATACTACTATTCTTATATATTCCAGTCCTACGTTAGATTTTTGCATATATTTTGCTTTCTATCTTGCTTTTATTTATCAATTTGTTTTTTGTAGTCCTTGTCCTGGGACTCCAGTGAAAATGTGTCTCTCCATTCAAGTTAACAAATGTAAATAAACAAGTAAAATAAATAAATAAACAATGAAATCTAGAAAACTGGAAAAGCAGGTATCTATCTATCTATCTATCTATTTTTATTTATTTATTTTATTTTACATTTGTTAACCGGGAGAGTCCGACTGGATACATGTCCATTTTCAGAGTAGGCCTGGGGAGAAAAGCTCCAAAAATCTATCTAAATCAATACATTAAATTAACAAACCACTGAAATCCTTTAAAAAACTAGGGCCTTAGAAATTGAGATACAAAATAAATCCAGTATAACTAATGGATAAATTCATGGGACCTGAAAAGCCATGATTATTAAAACAACGACGCTGAGAAAATTTCTGGTGTGGTCCTTAAGGGATGTCTGAAAGAAATCTGTAGTGGAAATAGATAGAATCTCCTGTGGTATTTTGTTCTAGTACAAATACCTTTTCAACTACCACTAGAATGAAAGGTAGATCTACAAGGAGATTGTCAAATGCATTTCTTAGTGTCTAGGTAAAATTCCTAAAGTGTAATAATTAAAAAAAAACTGTGGAATAGTGGTCATTTGATTGATAATGGGTAAGGGCATTGAAGAGTGCAGACGCTCTTCCTTCCCTCCCTCACAGGTAGTCATTACATATGCTGATTGAAATGCAGTGGTGCTCATAGAACTGGCTAATATTAATCAAAGTATTTTATTTTCAGTCCTTTGGAGGATATATATCTTAAGAAGGTTGTAAGACAAAGGCAGGGTAAAGAGTGCATTGATACTAATAGCTTGCCAGACATTTTGTCAAGCGGTAGAATATTTAGTACATTACTTTTAAGTGGGGAGACACTCTTTTTGGGACTGAATGTCTATGTAGAAAAGAAAGGGTTTGGTAGAGTAACAGGACAAGGTATCTTTGTTCGGATATGAAAAGTAGTAACTGTTGTTCCAGATCTTGGGTGTGTACAGAGAATAATGATGTTAGACTAATAACAGACAACATTAATCAAACTGTTTTGATGTTTAACGTTTGCAACCCCAGCTATGGTAAGTAAAGCCTTTTTCACTTTATCGCACTCCTGGTAATCAGTGATGTCTGTGCTCAGGAAGCCTCTCAGTAGTTCTTTGTTTAGCTGGTCTGATAATATCCTAACCCAGTCACATGTATTTCAACCCTTCTGTTGAGCATATTATTCAAAGGTGGGTAAGATATGTCTCAAGGTCCTCCTCTTGGGTCAGCTGTTTTAATAGAGTCACTGTCATTTGAGTAGCAATCATCCTGGTTGTTGTGACAATTCCTACAGCAGTAGCTTTTATTGTTTGTGATAACTGTTCTATTGTAGTATTTCTTGGAGTTATACTGTGCAAGCAAAACAGAGGATTATGGATTGTAAATAAAAAACTCAAGCAGTACCTTAGTTTTACATTGCTGGGAAATAAGTCTTTAATAGTAACTCGCTGTTGATTTTACTTTGTGGCAAGATA
Source organism: Protopterus annectens (assembly GCF_019279795.1). Lineage (NCBI taxonomy): Eukaryota > Metazoa > Chordata > Ceratodontiformes > Protopteridae > Protopterus > Protopterus annectens. Next base: position 66,386,055 of record NC_056725.1, read on the forward strand.
TTTCAGCTTCTTCTATAAGGTTATTATTCATATAAGCTGGCTCTCTCCCCTACTTCCAATAATAACACTAAGTTCCCTTTACTAAGGTCAACCAATTTCTCCCAGGCTTTTCTTACCCCTCTTTTTATATAATTTTCAAATGCTCAGTGAACAACACTATGCCGTTCATGCTCATACAGGCAGGCTTCTCACTACTGTTAAAGGTAAACAAATACAAATGAAAAAAATGTAGCATAAATTTAAAGAAAACTGCACTATGTTTACATATTTTAGATCACAGGCATTATTTACATTACTATGTTTACATTTTCAGTCACAAATATTATTTACTATTTACATATATGTGGATCACTTGCACTCTGTTTGTTGGTACAATATGCATCTATAACTGTGTGGGTGGGTAGATGTGCAGGTGTGGATGTGGGTGTGTGTGTGGGACTGGGGTTGCTGTTAAGACTTGTATGATCTGAAGAAGCAAACTACCTGTTTGTTTTGTGAACTATAAGCAAAGACAAAAAAGGCATATTTTATCCTTTAAGCATAAGTCTTGATTTTTGTACACATTTGACTTCTGAATGTGAAATATATTGATCTGCTTTTAAATGCTTTTATGTTTTCAAGTTTCTGGACTTATCTTAAGTATATTAAGAGAAAAGAATGGCCTGCAACAAAACATTATACAGATATACATATATGTGTACATACCATGGTGTACATTAATAAGTATATAGTGCTCAAATGAAATTTACTAGGCTCCTCTGGAAACTACACATCGTAATTACTCATCCAGGGGACTTTATTGTAAGTTTTACAGTGCTTGACATTTAAAACCATGTTGTCCATAATTAGCTAGAACAGGTTTTGCAAAAATATTTTTAACAGCCTGTTTCTTAGCACTGTTCTCATTTTCTGTGGCCTTTAGACTGTCTGAGTGCCTTGCTGGTGCAAAAATAACTGCATATTGCTATTTAGAAAATTCCATTAATATTGCAATCTAAATATTGCTTTAAGTAAAACAGAGTATTAAAAATATGTATTTCTAAGCCTATTTTTTTTTATAAATACATGTTTAGTTCATATCATACAGAGAAAACCTCCCTGTGTTATTCACCACCCTGTGGTATTCAACTCAGCAAGCTCATACCTGGTGTCCTGCAGAGTCTACAAGCAGCGGAGAACTAAAGAGAGACTTTTGGAGTGGTTTAAGTACCTTTTTCTGCTGTTTATACCTTGCTAGTTTGTTTTCTGCCTAAATGCCAATTTTTCAGCGTTTATTGTGATTTATAAGCTTGTACTTGTCTGCGTTTGTACTTACCTGACTGCCTGCACTTTTTAAAGTCGCTTTTTGTTAAAAAGTTTGTTTAACTGTTGTAGGCTACACACTAAAGTGCATTAGCCTTTCTGTGCATTTAAAGAAAGTCGTTTTATCTGTATCACTGTATTTTCTGCTGTTTTCTGCCTTCTAAAAAGAAAAAAAAACACACATATATATATATATATATATATATATATATATATATATATATATATATATATATATATCTTTGCTTTTCCCACCTTCCTATACCAGTTTAGTCCAGTTTTCAGGCTAGTGCTGAATTCAGGGCTGTGTTTCAGGTTTCTGAGTTGCCCATACCTTACTTGGATTGTGGGAACTTTCACTGTTCACCTGTGAGGGAGGGGAGCTTTGAGCAGCCTATCTATCCCTCGAGGAGTGGTCCCAGCACAGAAGTTTGTAGTTTATTGGACATTTTGGCCTATTCCTATCTCTTTCATTTCCCTGTCATATAAACCACGTTTGCATGGTTTTGTGCATAGCGCAGTGTGGGTTAGCTAGGGTTAAACTATTCCCGGCTCAACAAAGTCTACACTTCAATTTTTCCCTTGGAACTCTTTAAATTCTCAACCTAAGCACTCAACCACATACCAAATGCCCAGCACTAGCTAAAGCTAAAAGTATGCACAATTCCAGCACTAGATTGTCCAGCAGGGCAAGGTTCTTTATTCATCCCATCCAGCCAAAGGTATATAACAACCCACCCTATCATTCAGGCATGACCAAAGGGCAATTTCCAGTGTATTCTCCTGTCCAGCTAGTGAATCTGGCTATCATGGGTCAATGTCACAACTGCCTCATGTACACAGACAACCCTCTCCTCCTACCACTCAACTCTAACACATGTGAGAGATGTAACTATACAGCCAAACTGGAGGCTAAGCTCTCCCCACCCATGACTGAAACAGTCAGTCAAGCGAAGGTTAACACATGCATCACACCTCCAGCCTCACATAGACCAACTATACAAGCACAGGCAAAAGATACAAATAAACTCACAAAATCATACTCGGAGGCTCTAACTAATAACTTACTAAAGAAACAGAGACCTCCAAGGCAGACTCCCAAACAACCTGCACCAGTACATCACATCACCAACCAAACAACACATAAACCACAAAATCAGTGTGCCGCACACTCTCAGCCCTTAAGGCCAAATAGCATACCTAACACACTAGTAATAGGAGACTCCATAGTCAGACACACTGATGTCCCACTCACCAGACTGGACAAGGAGAAAGTTACGGTAAGCTGCCTGTCAGGAGCCAGAATCTGCCACATAACACAAGCTCTCAGGTCACTCCAGAACAAGTACAAATATGACTCTGTCATCGTACATGTTGGTGTGAATGACCTGAGATGTACCTCCCCTGGACTACATAAAAAGAGACATGGAAGAGCTCTCTGATCAAGTAACCCAGGCAGGTATGACCCTGGCACTGAGTAGCATTCTGCCCGCACCAAGAATGATATCACAGTATAAAGAAAAAATGATCAGCTTCAACAATTGGCTAAACTTCTGGTGTTATTCAAAGGGGATCCAGTATCTGTCAGCCTGGGACTACATGCTCGACAAGCCTCGTTGCTCCTTTATGCTTTTTTTAGGCAAAGCCCAAAAGTCAAACAGGCCACCATAACCAGCACAAAAAACAAGAAAATGAGGGTTATGCTACTCAATGCCAGGAGTTTAAATCTCAAAATGCACGCACTCGAAGCACTCCTCAGTATGGAGAATGTTGACATCTGTGTAGTAACAGAAACCTGGTTTAAGACTCCAGAGAACACCCCAGCACTACTGGGATACAACTCATACCACACATTTCGGCCACAGAACACAGACCAAGCAACAAAAGGAGGGGGAGTATCCATATTCATCAAGGATACCCACACCTCCAGGTTAATGGCACAACATGATACTACAGAGATCATCCATGTGCAACTAATGCAAGGCAAAACTGAAATGCAATTTGTGGCTTGCTGCAGATCACACTCCATGTCCCAGGATCAACACTCGACCTTTCTGGAGACAGTGGAAAACATTAAGGTCCTACAAAACACCCTGATATATGAGATTTCAATTACCCCTCCATCAACTGGGAAAACTACTCTAATACTAACTCCCAGGCCCAGCGATTCCTGGAATTTATCAACTCAAATGCCTTGGATCAGCTGGTAAACTCCCGAACCAGAGGTGGAAACATACTAGGCCTGGTCATCACCAACATGAGCGACAGGTGCTCCACACCGGAGGTAAACCAGTCACTGGTTAGATCTGACCATAAACTAATCACACTGGATATCCACACCCCACCATCTCCCCCACAGAAGGAAACCTCAGTGGAAAACTTTCCCAAAGCCAACTTCAAACAGCTCAAGACTGAGGTGGGTAGCTTCATACACCCCACACCTAGGGATAACTTCGCCCAAAATGCAGAAGTCTTTACAAATGCACTCTATCAACACCTACAAGGATGTATGGATCGTGCCATCACTAGTAAAACCAAGACTCACTCCTCCACGAGAAGGAAACCAGTCTGGTGGACCCCAGCAATCAACAAACTGTACAATAGAAGGAAGAAACTAGTCCAGAAAAAAAGCAAATCCCAAGAAGGGAAGACATCCCTGACCAGTATTAGTGAAAAACATAGGTCCCTTATAAAATCTTCCAAGGCAAATTTTGAAGGAAAGATAGCCAAGGATTCAAAAGATAACCACAAAGCCTTCTATGGCTATGTAAAGAATCTAAGTGTTAAATCACAGATATGCACCGAGCTGGTGCAAAATAGCACAAAATATAGGGAACATACGGACATCGCCAACATCCTGGCAGATAGAGTTAGTGCCAACTTCACCCCCCTATCACCCCCAAAAGGACCCATAGTAATACATGAAGACTCCAGCATCCCTGAAATCACAGAAGCACAAGTAAAAATAGTCCTTACAAAAGCCAAAAACACAGCATCAATGGGGCCAGACGGAGTCCCAGGCTGCATCCTGCATGAACTGCAAGATGAACTAAGCCCTCTCCTAAAGAAACCTTTCAACCTCAGCCTATCCACAGGCTACGTCCCCTTGGAATGGTGCACAGCAATGGTTATTCCACTTCACAAAGGGGGAGCAACAACTGACCCTGGTAACTATTGCCCTATAAGCCTGACCAGACTGGTCTGCAAGGCTATGGAGCGTATCATCATGGAACCCATTAACAAGGACATAGGAGACCTCCAAACACTTGACCCAACTCAGTTCGGCTTTGTTAAGGGTAGATCATGCCTACTGAACCCGGTTGACTTCTTTGAAACAGTCACCAAAGCCATTGACGAGGGTAAGGTGGTTCATACAGCCTACCTAGACCTTGCCAAGGCTTTTGACACCATTCCTCACTTGGGTATCATAGACAAACTCATCAGCCTAAACATAAACCCCTACGTCATGAGATGGGTTGCCAGCTGGCTTACAGACAGAACCCACTCGGTAAGAATAGCGGGATCGATGTCCAACTCTAAACTAGTTACAAGTGGTGTCCCCCAAGGTTCAGTCTTGGGCCCGCTACTGTTCGGCATATATTTCTCGGAAGTACAGGCAAACACAAAAGGTCTATGGCTGACCAAATTTGCTGATGACTGCAAGCTGGGAACCATAATTGACACTCCGGCTGACACGGACATTCGCCAGAAGGGCCTTACTGAGACTGACACATGGTGTCAAAGTTATGGTCTCAAGTTAAATGACAAAAAATGCATAGTCATCCCGTTTGGGAAAAACAAAACACCCACGAACTACCACATTGGTGGCAGCCCCCTTAATTCAGAAGAGGTAGTAAGAGACCTTGGGACTCAGGTAGATAGTAATCTCTCATTTGACAATCACATTACCAATGTAGTTAGGAAATTCTTCTATGTAGCCCATCTAATTACTAAAGGGTTCACATCTAGAAATAAAAAGGTAATAGTGCCCCTATACTCGTCACTCATCATAGAGTACAATGCCCCTTTTGGGATGTACCTCACAAGACACTACCAGCAGCTGGAGAGACCACAGATGTACCTCACCAAGAGGATCACAGGCCTCAAACATATGCCATATGCAGCCAGACTAAAAAAACTCTGGCTTTACTCAGTGGCATACCGCTTGCTCAGAGGTGATCTCTGCCTAACCTACAAAGTCATGTTCAACTCGGAATTGATGGACATACTCCAACTAAAGAAAGCCAAGTCACTACGAGCCACACACTCCAGTGAGCTAAACCTCGACACTACAATTAATAGAACATGCTGGAGGGACAGATTCCTGTCACAGAGACTCCCCACGCTTTGGAACAAAATCCCTAATTACATTAGACAGAGCATCTCAATATTAATCTTCAAGAAGAACCTTGACGAGTGGATGGGAAATAGAAAGTACAACCCGGGGATCACGTCTATGGCTCTGCTTGACAGAGGTGCAGCTAACTAATTTATGGGGCGGCGAAAGCCGACACTTACGGACTAGGCTTATAAATGCCCTCGGGCAGATAGCCTAATATCTGCCTATGAACCTGTGAACCTATAAACCTTTTAATAGGCCTATAAATATGTGGTTTATTTTTAGCATTTTTTTTTTGCTTGTGTACAAACAGTTGTTACTCTCCTGTGTCTGACTTTTGATTTCAGTTGTACTTATTAACCCTACAGGGCCTGGAGTAACAGACAAAGAAGGATGAGCTTAGGTCACATGTTATTAATGCTGCAAGTCCAACTTATAATAGCTGTAATGGTCAGAGACGCTGCCTAGAAAAAAGGAAAGAAAATTAAGAAAACTAATGAAATGATATTCAATTGGTGTATTTTGCTGTTGAAATTAATGAGAATGTGGACAAGAATGGATTTATATGATAATGTATGCACATACTGCCACTGTTTAGTTATGGTTTTAATTAAAAAAAAAGTCTGTGCATATTGGAGGAAGTCAATACAGTTGTAATAAAATGTAGTTTATGGGCAAGAACTGGGGTACAATATTTCTATCTGTTGTTGTTGTTTTGGCTTTTCCAGTTAGGGGTTGCCACAGCGGAACTCTGGTCCGCTAATGATTGGCAGTAGATTTTTACGGTGCCGAGGTGCCAGCTCGACACCCAACCTTCAATGAAGGCACATCCATTCTATGCATGTCTTTCGAACGCCGCTCGATCACGGGAAGGACATGCAGACTCCACACAGAAGGGGAGAACTTCTTGCTGTGAGGCAACAACGCTACCGCTGCACCACCATGCCTTGTACAATATTTCTCTCTGTTGTCTATATAAATGGAGCTGTAACTGGCTGTTAGGAGCTGACACTGATTTTTTTTTTTTGGTTCTCAAATTTGGATCGAAGATGGCACTACTCAAGTTGTCAGCAAAGATACTGGCAAATATGTGTTTTTATGATGGATGCCACTGTGGCGCTCAGTTATGCAAACTTTGTAGTAAGCAAATGATAAGATACTTGTAGTACATACAGTGTTGTGATTATGCCCAAATAACAAGAAAAACAGTTAACTGCTTTTATGGTGTGAGTCCTGATATTAACAATTATTAAGCACTACTGATTCAGTTGTTAAGATCTGATATCACTCTAGGTAGTTAAATGTGACAGTACTTGCTGGCAAACAGAGGCAGAATTCAAATCAGATTTCTGTCTGCCTGCTGTCTATACCAGTAATCTGTCCCTCACTTTCCTTATCATAAGGCACTAGGTGGGATTCTCAGAAGTACAGGCAAGCACAGAAGGGCTGTGGCTGACTAAGTTTGCGGACGACTGCAAACTGGGTGTTATAATAGAGTCTCCAGCTGACATGGAGATCCTCCAGAAGGGCCTAAATGAGACTGATGCATGGTGTCAAAGCCATGGTCTTGAGCTAAATGCAAAAAAATGCGTAGTAATCCCCTTTGGAAAAAACAGAGTAACCGCAAACTACAACATAGGAGGTAATCCCCTGAAATCTGAAGAAGAAATAAGGGATCTAGGGACCCAAGTAGATAGTTAGCTTTCCTTTGATAACCATGTTGCCAAAGTGGTTAGAAAATCCTTCTATGTGACCCATCTGATCACGAAAGGGTTCGCATCAAGATCTAAGGATGTAATGGTGCCCCTCTACTCTTCCCTCATCAGACCCATTATTGAGTACAATGCACCAATTGGAATGTACCTGGCTAGACATCTCCAGCAGCTAGAGAGACCACAAAGGTACCTAACAAAGAGGATTACTGGCTTCAAACAGTTGCCCTATGCAGCATGATTGAAAAAGCTAAGACTGTTCTCTGTTGCATACCACTTTCTCAGAGGCGATCTCTGTCTAACATACAGAGCCATGTCCAACCCAGAATTGTTGAACATGCTCCATCTTAGCAAAACCATATATACTCGAGCTACATGCTCTAGGGATATAAACCTCAACACAACAATGAATAGAACATGCTGGAGGGATGGATTCCCTTCGCAGAGACCTCCCTTACTATGGTACAGGGTCCCGATCTACATAAGACAGAGTCCCTCACTATCCCTCTTCAAGAGGAACAATGATTTGTGGATGGGTAACAGAAAGTTCACACCGGGGATCACACCAACAGCACTACTAGATAGGGGTCAAGGGTACTAGTTACTAGTACAAGGGTCTAGGGAACAACTAAAGGGGCGGTGAATACCGCACAATGTGGCTGGGCTAATATATGCCTTCGGGCAGATAGCCCAGTACCAACCTATGAACCTATGAACCTATAAAGGTTAAAGCAATGTGTGCACTATGTGTACACTGGATCCCCTTCATAAGATAGAAATGTTGGAACATTGAACCTCTGATCATCGAAGACCAGAGGATCGAAGTTTTGAAATATTGACCCTTGTGAATGGAGATCTCCGTACATGTGCGGAATGGGAACTTTACTGTTCTCTTCAGTGTAGCGTGATCTCGGAGTTGGTATATTTAAGTATGAGGGGGTGTGGGGGGTACAGGGGATTGCCCCCCTGCAAAAATGTGAAATAAGAAGTTTTCACGTTTTAGATTTTTTTTTGTAGGTTCGATATTTCAGAACTTCAATCCTCTGGTCTGCGATGGTCATATGGTCAATGTTCTGAAATTTTGATCCTATGAAGTAGACCTGTGTACACTTTGTGTAACCTTTCTGAGTGAATAGGTATCAAAAGAACTGTGGAAGGGCTATTTTTGAATTCAGAAAAGCTACTCAAGGTGTCCAAATAGTGTAGACCTTGTGTTAATCTTTGTTAATCTTTATGAATCCTCCTTAGCATGTTACTCTGTATTTCTGACAACGCTCGCTAAGTGATTTATGGCTTTGAAAGCTGGCAATTAGAGCTTTGAAATAGATGAAGCTCCTTGCACTACAAATAATTATGTTCAGGCTCCTGCTCATAACTCTTTATTATGTGTTCTTAACACAGATGTGATGATTCACCTCTCAAACTTTGCTCTTGAGGTGAATTTATTGGCATCCATGTTTCAAACACATAATAAACCAGTTATGATTGGAGACCCAATCATAATCCTGTGTTTTACATGCATATTTTCTGCTAATATATATGAGTGTAGTTGTTTTTAGCAATGTATTTATCACTTGGAAGGAGACATTGAAACATTTTTTTAATAAATGGAATGTCAGCACAAGTTATTTTACATTTTATATACAAATAGGAAAGACAGCTAATTTAATTTTTAGACTAAGCTATATAGAAGGAAAAATGATTTATAAGCTGTTGGCAAAATTATTTAAAATTATACTTTACTGCATTTTTCAAGTATGTATCCCAGATTTCTGAAGAAGGATATAGTACAAGGAGAAATAATGAAGCCAAGTGCAGTTAAAGTACATGAACGTTTTTAATGAAAAACAATTTGTGATCCTGCTTTCAAGGTTGCATCGTTAAAATGGAAAATATTGAGATTATTAATGTGAATGAACTGAGTAGTGTTATATTTAACATCAATGGCAAAAAATTACAGCAGAGTATCGCTATTCTCTCACCACATATATAACATGTTACTTAAATCTGACATAGTTATCAGGGATGGGGTGCCGGTCACTATCACATCTTTGTACAGTTTATCCTTCATGGGGTCTCCTCAAAATTCAAAGAAGAGATAGTCTCACATTATTCCTACAATATAAGGCTGTCATTGAAAATAATGATTCCTTTCATATGTACCTTGCTTAGCACCTAAACTAACTTGAGAGCTCTCAGTGTTTCCCTACCAAAACAATCTCGGGTTTCAGTAACCTTAACTAGTCTGATACACTAAAAGCCCTGTACTCAATGTTATACTGGCTCATGAACTGTGCTTAAGGTTCCATGCTACCATGCTATGCAGGACCTAGCACACTTTCATCTAAATAGAACCAGTTGTGAACATCCTATATGGAGATCTCTATAGAGACATAAACCTATACTGCCCTATTAACACTCCCAGATGGCACAGCAAGTTCCTAATCCATTATGTACAGTCTCTGCTTGTTCACAAAGTCTAGCAATCTGACTTCAGATCCACAGACTGATTCTGATCATGTTCAGGGCCAGTAGAGAGTGAGGCAGCCTGGGGCAGCATCACACTGCTGTGTCAGGAGTTTTCCTTTTTAAAGCTTAATTCTCACTCCTGTGTGGATTCTTGGAGGCCACTGGGATGGCATGCAAGACATCTGTGGTGTATCATTCATGCTGTTGTGCATCTGTCTTGATTTCTGTGATCCAGAATTTTAGACAAAAAAGGCCCAAAGTAAGGTACAATTTTTAAATATTACTCTGGTTCACATAAAAAGGTAGTAGAACAAAAGGTTTTGCATTAATATGTATTTTCTGAACAATAAGTATGAAACTCTAAAATCTGGCATTATTCACTGATTGTAATCCTTGGTGATTTACAAGGAAATCAAATGTATAAGTGGGTAGGACAGAAACAATCAGGGATGTTCTGCAAAATCAGGGGCAGCTGAGATATATGCCTCTGCATGTATCTCAGCCAAAACAGTATTCCCCTTGTAAACAGCACTTGCCATGTGTCATCATCCTCCACCAGGGATCAGCTGTGAGGGTATGGTTAAGAGGATGTCCTCCAACCAGGATTGGCAAACCCATCCTTACTGCCAGTGCCATCAAGCACCTGAACAACTAATCAAAATCAGGTCACCTGGACCATAGTCAGGACTTTATACTTTATGCAACCAGTGCAGGCTAGGTTTAAATTAATTTGATGCACTTCTTAAATGTACTGGTTATTACTTTGTAAAACTAAATATACTAGATCACCAGGATTATTTATTTTCTAAATAACAAATCGCTTTGCTGGACACACTTGTTTTCTCTTACGTTCTTCCTGTTTATTCTTAAATCTTCTTCACCAGATTATTTTCTGCACATGTGCCTGAACCACCATAATCTGTTCTCTTTGATCTTTTCTGCATTTGAGCTTTGGCTTCTGCTTTTGTCCTCATTTCTTCATCTGTCCCACAGTGTGTATCTTACCACCCATCTCAGGCTCTTCATCTCCATTACCTCTGTCTTACCCTTTACTGCCCAGGTTTACTCATCTTCCTCAACTCCTCTACCTTTACTGCCCAGGTTTCTGTACCATACAGTAGTACTGGTCACACCAGTGTCTTGTACATCTTATGATGTTAAGTTGTCTATCTCACCTTTGTTCTTGCTGGTTGGGATCAGAGCTGATCCTCAGCTCTGACTCAGCCATCTTCAATAGCTCAAGAGCTGTTTACTGGCTCGAGGCTACCCCTTATCCCATAATGCCTAGCGATAGCTACCCAGATCTCGTTTGCCACTTCAGCTGTGCGGTGTCGTTTTTCTGTCTCAGGCTTGTATAAGATTTTTTTGTGTTAATTTCTACTAGAATTTAACTCCTCTAATACTTTATTATTAGTGAAAGTTTTGTTTCTGTGGTAGATAATTGTTTATTATATAGTATCCCTCTTTTTGTAGAACTCGTTTAACTTAGAGAGTTTTCCTCCCCCCTCCCCCCTTTATTCTTGGTTAGCCATTTAACTTAGAGGCTTTCCTACTGCTTTTTTCTTATAGGCTAGCCATTTAAATTAGAGGTTTTCCTATTACCTTCTTAAAAAAAAAAAAAGAAAAAAAACTTTATCTATATCCTTATAGTAGGTGTGTTTTTTTGTTCTTGTAGAACTGAATATCTCTCTTTTTATTGTTGGCTAAATTGGTTGGTTTCCTTCTACAGAAAGTATGTCAAAGGAATCTAAGGTTTCTGGGTTTAATAAGTGTGACTCATGCTGTCAAAAGATGTCTCTGACAGATGGGCACACTTCTTGCGTCTATTGTTTATGCGCTGTGCACCTGCAGGACTCTTGTTCTGTCTGCCATGCCTTTAGTCCAAGAGTCCTGCAGGAGGGTAAAAATAAGTTGATTCTTAGGGGTCTATTAAAGCCCCAGGATTCACCGGCCAAGAGCTTACAGCCAGTGAAATCCCCTAAATCAACTAAGCCGTTGGCTCCAATTTCAGAGCTGACTTCGGTACAGGATTTACCTTCTAAGTCGGTTCCGGCTTCCACTGACAAGACAACCTCCCCGTCGGCTCCATCAGAGGCTTCAGAGCCATCACGGAGCCACAAGAGGCTGAGGTCCCCTTCCTTAGAGTCGGTGCATTTGGCTCCTTGGTCTCCTTTACTTCAGAGCGAGCGTAGTCACCGATCCTCTCACTCATCTCGATCCTCTAGGCTGTCAGATCATGATGTGGAGAGGGTAGTCAGTAGGTTACTAAAGTCGCAGGCACTAGCTAAATTGTTGTCCAGCCCTCCTCAACAGGTATCAGCTCCATCCACTTCTCTTGATGTTCCTCCTCCGACTCCAATGAGTTTGGAGCTGAAGTTCATTGGGGTTCGAGTAGTGGAACCGTTGACTCTGATAACTCTATCTCCTTCAGTTCTGACGTTGGCTCTGATTTCCTTGTTGGTACCTTCCATCGAAGGATCTGGGCACTGTGGCTCCCTCGTCAGCTCTAAGGGGGCGAGTGGCATCAGACCCTTGTCCGACCCCATTCTCCCTCTCGGAGCTTCAGCGCAGGTGAACTCAGCTCCAACATCGGCTTTGGCGCTGTCTCCCTTGGTGCGGAGAAAGATTCCTATATCTTCAGAACCGGAGCTTTCTCTGCCTCGAGGCAGGGGTGCCTTTGAGGTCATGTGGAGTGTGTGTCCCCTGAGTCAGCTCCACTACTAGCCCCACCAGCTCCATCCCCCGTAGTGCCTGTGCCAACCTCTGCTCCTCCCCAGACCCCAAGCGTAGGGAACCGATGCTCCAGGACACCCCATTGGGTGTTTCCTCTTCTTCCAAGGCCTCCCCTGATCACTCAGAGGATCCCCCTCGGAAGAAGAAGTGCAAGAGGAAGCACATTGACTCCCCTGAGTCTGTCACTTCTGATACAGACTTAGATGAATTGGAAGGGTCCCTGAGATCCCCCTCTGAAGATGTTTCCTTCTCGGACATCCTGGAAATGCTTAGGCAGAGGGGGAACTGGAATCCCCTAGCCCCCACTGAGGATGAGTCTTTATTCCTGGATGCTTTCAGTTCCCGACCTTCCACCTCCTGGGTTTCTCCACCTTTTGATCCACTTATGACAGTGGTGGCTCGAAAGGCTTGGTCAGCTCTGGATACAGTGGAACCAACTCCGAGGAGACCTGGTAAATTCATTACAGGAATGTAATGATCCGGAACTTACTCAAGGTTCTTTTTAGTACCAAAAACAGGATAAGCAATTCCTTTCAAAAGGTGTTCCTGTTGATGCCATGGTGGTAGCAGCAACCACCAAAAAAGAGTTAGCGGGGACCTCTTCATCTGTCCATCCTCTTAACAAGGAGTCTAGGATGATTGACAGATATGGGAAGTGAATGTTCACTTCAGCAACCTTCTTTATGAGGTCACTGAACTACCTATGTCATTTTACCCGACTTCAAAGGGATCTCCTTAAAGAGCTTGGAGATACCCTTCAAAATCCAACAGCTGAGATAGCACAAGCCAAAGTAGCTTCCCAGCTAGCGACGCTTAATTCTGTTGTTAACTCCTCCATGAGGCTTATTTCCTATGCAGCTGATGGGGCAAGTAGAGCCGCAGGTGCGGGTGTGGCTCTTAGGAGGCATGCATGGTTGCGGCTGTGTAACTTTGCGGAACCCTTTCGAGCATCCTTCACCAACACCCCCTTTGATGGTTCCTTTCTTTTTGGACCACAGGTGAAAGACACTTTGACTAGGTGTGAGCAAGAAGGCAAGACTCTCTCTCCCATGGGAGTCTGTTTTTCCACTCCCTCTAGACCTTACCCCAAGGGTCAGAAGAGTGGGAAGATGTGATTCCGTAAATCTCAGGGAGCCTTGCCTGACACACATAGTGATTTTTCCTCTAGAGGCAGAGGGGGAAACAACAATAATAGACGCCACCCTCATGGCAGAGGGGGTCCACAGAACCAGGGAAACAGAGAATCTTTCTCTGATAAGCCCTTCCAGCATCCCTGAAGGGTTGCCCGGCTGCTCACCTCTGGAGACAGTCGGGGGGAAGGCTTTCACTGTACCCAAAAGCCTGGCAAAGTTTAACACAAGACAAATGGGTACAGTCCATTATATCCGGAGGTTACAAAATTCCCTTCCATCAACCCCCCTTACAGCCAAGGAAGACCCTTCCAGATGTTCCACCCAATCTGAAGGAGCAAGCAGTAATAGAAGTTTCAAAACTGCTAGAAAAAAGAGCCATCCAGGAAGTCCCGGCAGACAAGCACAGATCCGGAACTTACTCAAGGTTCTTTTTAGTACCAAAAATGACAGGGGACTGGAGACCGATTCTGGATCTCAGCAGACTAAACAGGTCTGTACAAAGAACAATGTTTCAGATTGTCACGCTACAGTCCATTCTACAATTTCTGGGTCAGGACAATTGGATGTGCTCGATAGATCTTCAGGACACGTACTACCATATCAAGATGGACAGGCGCTCCAGGAGATATTTTCACTTCCGGCTGGGGGCCAGTCATTATCAGTTCAGTGCTCTGCCCTTTGGTCTCACCACAGCCCCCAGGGTGTTCACCAAATGTATGGCAGTGGTCACGGCTCACCTGAGATGTCAAGGATTCCAGGTGTTTCCTTATCTAGATGACTGGCTCCTCACTACTACCACCAGGCATCAACTCCTGCAAGCGCGGGACTACACAATCACAGTCTGCTCCCAGTTAGGCATTACAATAAATTTCGAAAAATCTGCCTTGTTGCCCTGTCAATCTATCACTTACATAGGAGCAGACTTAGACACAAGGGATATGTTTGCAAGGCTACCACTAGAAAGGGTGTCTGCAATTTGTCAGCAAGTACAGATTCTGATGCAGAGCAAAAGGATTCAAGTCAGGTATGTCCTTCAAACTCTGGGTTCCATGACAGCAGCCATTCTTCTAATCCCACGAGCACGCTTTCATATGAGAATTCTTCAGTGGCTTCTGTTCACGCAGTGGTCTTTCCAACAGCTACCTATAACTCACATGATCCTGATCACGGATGCATGCAAAAGACATCTTTCTTGGTGGATGGTCTCCCCACTAATTGCTCAGGGCAGACCTTTCATTCAACCCCCTCCGGTAGCCACAGTGATGACAGATGCCTCCCTGATAGGGGGGGGCATTATCTGAGCAGGTCAGTCCATGGCACTTGGCAACCTCACTAGTACCATCTGCACATAAATGTCCTGGAAATGAGAGCCATGCTCCTGGTGTTGCAAGCCCTTCAAGACTCTCTTCCTTCTGGGACAATTGCTATTCAAATGAACAACATGTCAGTGGTGTGGTACATCAACAAGCAGGGCGGTACCAGATCATACCCCCTGTGTTGAGAAGCACTCAGACTTTGGCAGTGGGTGATTTTCTCCCAATGTTTTCTGATTGCGACACACATCCCTGGGAGATCCAACGTCATAGCGAACAGGTTCAGCAGAGCTATCTTCATGCCTCACGAGTTGTCTCTGATCTTATTTTCCACAAATGGGGACAGCCTTGCTGTGATCTTTTTGCCACCTCCTTCAACAACAAATGCAGCAACTACTTCTCCCTTCTTCCGCTTCCAGGCCACATACCCAGAGACGCTCTAGTCCACGATTGGCCTCAGGGACTTCTTTATGCTTTTCCTCCATTTCCTCTGATACTGAAACTCTTACAGAAAGCAAAGTCGTTGGGTTGCAAAATGATCCTCATTGCCCCCTACTGGCCTCAACAGATATGGTTTCCATTCCTGCACCATTACCTTCTCTAATAACTCTGGACTCTGGACCCAATTCCCGATCTCCTCATTCATCAATTAGACAGGTTGCATCAATCAGTCCAAACTCTCCAGCTCACAGCTTGGTTGCTCCACTTCCAACCTTAGCCAGGCTTCCCAGCATTTGCCCAGCAGTACGTGAGATTATCGTCTCTTCTCACAAGTCTACAACAAGGAAAACTTATGCTAGCAAATGGAAACGTTTTTCTTGTTGGGCAAAGGCTAGGAATGTGGATCCCTTTTCAGCCCCAGTCCATGAAATCCTGGAAGTCCTAGCACAACTGTTTCACTCGGGGTCCGCTTCTGCTATGATCAGGGTACAAGTAGCGGCCATTTCTAACTTTCATGTTGGTTTGTCGAATTCTAACATTATGTCTCATAAGCTCTGTAAAGCTTTTTTGAGAGGGGCAACTCTTCTTAGGCCTCCAATGAGAGATCCCCCTCCTCCTTGGGACTTTAATTTAGTCCTAACTTCCTTAATTCTGCCCTCTTTTGAACCAGCAGTGTCCTGCTCTATCAAGTTTCTATCTTGGAAGACACTCTTTCTGGTAGCTATTACTTCAGCCAGATGCATCTCCAAAGCTCAGGTGCTATGTGTTCATCCTCCCTACTTGGTTTTTCATAAGGAAAGGGTTGCTCTGAGGACTAATCCTTCATTTCTTCCTAAATTCCGCACAGAAAATAATTTAAACCAATCTATAGATCTTCCTGTGTTTTTCCCTAATCACACCAACAAGGCAGAGTACAAACTACACCAATTGGACGTTCACAGACAATTGCATTTTTACCTGCACAGTACTAAGGAAATAAGGAAGTCGGACCAACTATTCCTTTCTTATGCCTTGGGCAAACAAGGTCTCCCAGTTTCCAAGGTGACCTTATCTAGATGGTTGTCTCACACTATTACTTTCATTTATCAGTTAAGGAACAAAGCGTTATCTATTAAACCGAAAGGTCATTCTACTAGGGCCTTGGCCACCTCTGTAGCCTTCCAGTCTAGGTTGCCCATGGATTCTATCTGTGCAGCTGCCACATGGGCAAACCCTCATACCTTTATTTCTCATTACAAGTTGGATATGGTCTCCAGGAGCAGAGCTGACTTTGATTCCACTGTTCTGAAGAGTCTGTTCCACTGAGCCATCCAGGATATTAGGTGCTAGGGACGCTGTCCCAACCAGCAAGAATGAAGGCGAGATAAACAACTTGACATAAAGAAGTTATGTACCTACCATAATGTTCCATGTTATTTGTCTTCATTTCGCCTTCCTTCTTGTGTCCCACCCTCCGTCCCCCTGTCCTAGTGGACCGAGAGGAGTTCCTGTTTTACTGGCTTTGTGTTCTCTTGTTTTTCCTCTATTGACTTAGAGAATATGGCGGTATAGTCAACTAATTATTTTAACTGGTTTATTCTCTTGTTATGTCTGGAGTTAGCTATCGCTAGGCATTATGGAATAAGGGGTAGCCTCGAGCCACTAAACTGCTCTCGAGCTATTGAAGATGGCCGAGTCAGAGCCGAGGATTGGCTCCGATCCCAACCAGCAAGAAGGAAGGCAAGATGAAGACAACTAACATGGAACGTTAAGGTAGGTACATAACTTCTTTTTTCAGCTTCTTTGGTATTCTTCTGTCACACACTACATCTGACACTCTATATCATTTGGTTGAAGCCCCTCTGATTCTATGTTTTACCTTCTTATTCAGACTTTCTTTCTCCTCAACCACCCCTCCTGGATACTTCAAACTGTTCCAATATTTTTCCTTCTCTCTCAACTTCTTTTGGTTTCAACCATTTGCTGCCATTAAAACTGTGTTATCTGTACTCAGTTTCAACCCGTGTGCCTTCAGTTTTGCATTTGTTCTTCTATCCTTTGCTAGCGTTCTTGCTCAGAGTCTGCCTGTAATGTCACATCATCTGCATACAGCAACTTTATTGATCTGTCTACTCTGACCTGTTTGTTAATGTACACCACCACCAATATGAAAAACAATGGGTTCAGAGCTGACTCCTTATGCACAGCCATTCCCACTGGGAGCCTCTCTTTGAGACTGGACAGTGCAGTTGAATCACTGAGCCTTTGTACATAATCTACACTAATTCTACCAATGTTTTGGGACTTTGAACCACTTTGAACTACCACAGAACTGCCCAAATCAGCTTTCTTGGGAACTTGTCATATGTTTTCTCCAAGTCTAGGAATGCCCAGCTGAACTCTTTTCTCATTACTAGCTTCTTCTCAACTATCTGTCTCACTGCAAACATAGGGTTGGTTGTACTGTGTTCTGATCTGAATACGAACTGCTCATCTCCCATTTTACTTTCTAATCTCTCTGTATTCACTTATCTGTCATGCTCTCCAGGACTTTCATGCAGTATAACAGAAGTTTGATACCATCTCTACTGCCCACAGTAGTAGATGTCCCCTTTATCCTTGTACAATGGCTATACCTCTCAACCTCTTAGTACAAGTATACATTTTCTAAAGGATGTGAAGTATGAAACTCAAAATTCAGTTACTACAGCCCCAGCTTAGTCACTTTTATACCAGTCAGCTTCACAAAGGAGACCCTCAGTTAGACAAATGCATAGAATTAGCAGTCCCAACCAGAGCAAAATGCAATAGAAAAGTCAACAACAATCCACTGTGGTGGTCCTCCAACATAAATAAACTGTACAAGATTAAATCCTCCTTAAATTAAGCAGCCAATCCAAAATTCCTCATAACAAGAATGGTATAAAAATATTACCAGGAAACTTAAAAATGCTTTTAGGAATAATAAAGCAACCCTAGAGCTTAGGTTAGTTTTTGATTCTAAGGATAATTGCAGGTCCTTCTTTAATTATGTTTGCAAACTAAGGAGCTGTACCCAACAATGCTGAGAACTTATTCTAAATGGAATGACCCACTCCCACCCGACAGACATCACCGGTATACTAGAAAACGCTTTTGGTACAAACTTTACCCTTGAAACATCAGTCCAGACACCACATATCCCAGAATCCATTGCATCCACTATTATCTCAAGGGAATAAGTTGTGAATGTGTGATCAGAGACCAAAAATACACCCTCCTTGGAACCTGACAACATTCTTGGATGTTTAATAAATATGGCCATTCATGACCTTCATGAACCCCTCCACAAACTATTTAACCTAAACTTAACCACAGGATTTGTTCATGTCTTAGGGTGCACCATTGTTGTGATATTCTTCCACAATCGTGGTTCCATCATACTAGTAACTATAGACCCAATAGACTTATGAGCCTGATTCATAAAGCTATAGGTTGTACCATGACTGAGCTCATTAATAATATTTTACATCTAATTAGGCTAGATCCTCAACAGTTTGGCTTCATCAAAGGGAGATGCTGTCTATTAAATCTGGTGAACTTCTTTGGGAAGAACAGATAGGCTGCTGACACTGGTCATGCTGTATGCATAGCATATTTTGACATAGTCAAAGCATTTGACCCTGTGCCCTATGTAGGCTTTTTGAATAAGCCAAATGCTTTAAATATTTATTTATTTATTTATTTTACATTTGTTGACCGGGCTAGTCTAGCTGGATACATGTCCATTTTCAGTAGAGGCCCGGGGAGAAAAGCTCCACAAAAGGACAACAGATATTATGCTTGTTATACAAAAGAATAAAAAGTACAAGTAATTACATTGTTATGAAAAAAGAAATATATCTGTTAAAAAATATATATAATTTTTTTTTTCTCTCTCTCACATTATTAGTAAAATTGGAAAAACAACAGCTAAAGAAAAGTTAGTTAGGATTAGACAGTGTGGAAGATGGAAAAGGAGAAAAAGTTTAATCAGGGTTAGTACAAGGGCAGAGCCATTGGGAATTTAGCCAGATTATAAGATGCTTCTTGAAAGTATTTAATGAGGTCATTGCAGTAATTTCCCTAGGAAGTTTGTTCCAGACAGGTGCAATACAGTTGGCAAATAGACTATTCCCAGCTTTGTTGTTGGATTTGAAGGAGTCTGCTAGAAGCTTGGTGGCAGAGCGTAAGGAAGAGATGTTTTTATAAGGTGTAATAAGAGAGCTAAGTATAGTAGTATTTGAAGGCTGATAGAAGATTTTGTGGGTGATGGTTAATTGCTTAAGTAGGATCTGATTATGAAGTTAGAGCCAGACTAGTTGTTTAAGATTAGAGCAATGATGGGTGCGAAAGGGGGTTCCTGTTGCAAATCTGGCTATATTATTGTATGCCGTTGCTAGTTTATTGTAATTAGCTTTAGATAAGTTTGAAAAGATAGGTGAGGCATACAGAAGAGTGGAGAGTAGGTGTGTTTGTGCTATAGTGCTTCTGGCTAAGATTGTGAGGTAGGGTTTAAGCCTATAGAGTGATCCAAGTTTTCTGTTGACTGACTTGATGGTTAAGTTAATATGGGAATCAAAGTTAAGATGGTGGTCAATTGTGACCCCAAGGAGTTTGGTAGTGGGATCTGGGGATATTACAGTGCCATTATTAGAAGTTATGTTAAATGTAAAAGAAGATGATTTTTGTGTAGGTGTAAAAAGTAATAATTTAGTCTTTTTGGGGTTTAGTAAGAGGCAATATTGGTGAAACCAGTTTTCGGCTGCTGTAAAGACTTTTTGTGTAGTAGCTTGAAGCTCAGTTGGGGAGGAAGCTGAACATACCAGTGTAGAGTCATCGGCATATTGAATACAAATGGAGTATGGAATGGACTGATGTAGATTGTTGATAAAGATGGAAAAAAGGAGAGGTCCAAGTATTGATCCTTGTGGTACTCCTATTTTGATTGGAAGAAGAGAGGATAAGTGATTTTCCCAAAGTACTGCTTGTTGTCTATTATTCAAGTAGGAATAAAACCACTGGATAGTCGAAGAGTCTAAGTTAAATGATTGCAGGATATTTAGTAAGAGAGGATGGTTAACCATATCAAAGGCCTTTGAGAGGTCTAAAAATAGAGCTGAGGAAAGTAAGTTGTTGTTCGGTTTTTATTAATATTGTCAGTGAATGATAATAGAGCAGTGGTGGTACTGTGTTGAGGTCTAAAGCCATGTTGGCAGTCTGCTAGAAGATTGTTTTGAAGGAGATGATCAAGTAATTGCCTATGAACACATTTTTCCATGATTTTAGCTAGTGGAGAAAGAAGAGCTATGGGACGGAAGTTAGAGAGCTCGTTAGTTACCACCCTTATGAAGTGGAATGATGTGAGAGACCTTCCAGAGGGTAGGAATAGTTTCTTCAGTTATAGTTCAGTTTATTAAAATGGAGACAGGAAAGGCTAGTGCTTTGGCTCCTATTTTTAGGTACTCAGCTGGGATGAGGTCAGCTGAGGGGGTGCATGGTTTAAGTTTGGTAAGTAAGGTATAGATGAGGTCTGTCGAGACAGGTTGTAATTTGAAAGAGGGGGGTTTATCATTAAGGAAGTGAGGTACTTGAGTGGATTTTGGAGATAAAGTTAATGCCAGGGTAGTGACAGTGTCTAAGAAAAATGAGTTGAAAGTGTCAGCAATTTGTTTGGGTGTAGTTTGAGTGAGGTTAGAGGGAGTTGGTGTTTTGGAATGGCCAGGATGAAGAAGTTTGTTAATACCCGCTCAGAATTTTTGAGGATTTTGACGTTGAGAGCATTGGAATTCCCAATAGTAATTTTTTTATCTTGGAATATTAGTTTCTTTGTTTCGTTTCTAAGTTGTTTAAAGATTATGTGGTCAGCTGGGTTTTTGGTAGATCTCCATTTGTTCCAAGTCTTATTTCTAAGTAGCATTTTTTGTTTGGTTTCTTTAGATAACCAGGGAGCAGTCTTAGCTTTGGTTTTTATTAGTCTTTTGGGGGCATGGAGGTTGAGAATTTGGAGGAATTTGTTGTTGAAATATGAAACAGCCTCATCAAGAGGTAAATATTTGAGAGGAGACCAATTACAAGCTTTGAGTTCTAGGTGGAAGTCGGCTTGTTTGAAATTTGTTTTGTTCCTGGTAGTTCTGAGTTGAATATTATTGGTTATGTGGCTCTTTAGTCTGTTGATGAAAATGATTAAATGGTCACTAATATTATCCGGTAGTGTTCCCGTGGTATAGATCCTTATGTGGCAAGAGGGATAGCAAATTGGCTAAAAGTCAGAACTCACACAGTTCATGTGGCAGGTGCCATATCTGAAACCAGGAAAGTAACTATTGGAATTCCCCTCTACTAGGACCCCTCCTTTACAGCATTTACTTCTCTTATCTCTAAACTTAGAATTAAGAACTTTGGTTAACTAAGTCTGCAAATGACTACAAACTGGTGGTATTGCCAAAACCTCTCTGACACTTGTACCCTTCAGAAAAAAATACCCTAGTTAGGCCTAATGTACTGAAGTAGGTTCAAATTAAATGTGAAAATATATAGTATCATTTCATTTGGCAACTATCCCTTACCCGTAACATATACTGCAGGCAGTACTCCACTACTGTAGATCAGTGTGTGCGTGTACAACTTACTTTCTAGGGGCTTGCACAAGTGTATAAATATTGAGCACGTGTGAGCCTGACTACCATTTTGTAGTAAGCTGTTGAGATGTAAGCAGGTATGTCTGTGTAGTCTGTTAATCAGTTTGTTTATATTTTGTAAAACTGCTATCCATCCTGATGTGTTTTTGTGTAATAAAGCATATAAATGGACTACCCACCTGTTCATCATCTGTAATAGAGAGAGACGAGCAACATGGTGTCAGAAGTGGCATGTCTAAAAAGGACAAGTGGCCAGAAGGGAATCCAGATTGTTCAGTTCGAGACTGAGAGGCATTCTGTTAACACTAGAGGAATATACAGGATTGAATCATCCCTATTGCATGTATAACTCACAAAACAGGTCAGAAACAAATTTCAGGTATTAAAACTTGCTCAAATGACTTTTTATTTGCAAAATATGAAGCAAGGAATTCAGAACACCCTAAAAGAATTTCTAAGTAACAGATATATTCAATATTACCATATAGTAATAGAAATATTCAAAATAATTATGGAAAATGTTTGAAATAAAGTCTAAATCCCATAAAACAAATAAAATAAGTGAAAGGACTGCATTTTTTCACTAAGCACCACATTTTCACATTAATCAAAGTTATTCAAGTTGTCTGAAATGTATGAAGTGTTTTCATGTTTGTGCAGTATACAGTACAGTTATTTCACAAAATACAGCCATTACAAAGCATATTTCACAAAGTACATCATTTCAAAGAGTTTCTTGTGCATTTGAATGTTATTACAGGCACAACTAGCAGCTTGTTCACATATGATTACAAGAGCTATATGTTTCAGTGTGATTGGGCATAATTTGTTGGCATGGCAGATGGATTTTGGAAATCAAACTCCACTGCTGTTTAACAATAATATTGCAGAGAACTGGAGAGTGTTTGAGCAAGAGTATGATATTTTCATACAGGCTGTATTTTCTGATAAAGATGACTGTACAAAGGCATTTATTCTGCTTTAATTTAGCTGGCTCAGAAGCCATAGAAAGGGAGCATTCATTTGTGTATGCACCTACTGTCTTTGCAGAAAAGGGGAGAAAACATCATATATTTGTACTGGGTGAGTCAAGGGAGGACCCCGAGTGCTTAAAACATAAATTTAGAGAAATTTGTAATCCCCAAATGAATATTACAATGGAAAGGCACTTATTTTACACAAGGGATCAAAAGCCTGGTGAAACTTTTGCAGCATATGTAACTGATTTCAGAAACAAAGCTAAAACGTACAGATTTGGTGACTTAAGGGATGAGTTGATAAAAAACAGCCTTGTGTGGTATTAAAGATGATGCTGTGAGAAAGATTTTGCTTCATGCCAGTGATTTAACTTTGAATAAGACCACTGAGATTTGTCATATATATATGTGCTTACAGAAAAGCACACAAATATGCTTATGAATAAGAGATGTATGCTTCCATTAACTTCTAAAGCCCATATTGATAGTATGCAGCATGTGATTAACAGAAACAGGCCCAAGCACATGGCTGCAACTCTAAACCTGCAACACTCACAAGGAAACCCCGTAGTAGCTTTCTAGCAAGTTCTAAGGTGTGCTCTGGAAATTGCATAGTCTCAGTGAAGCATAAGAGTGAGTCAGCAAACTCAAAGCATGTGCCTATACCAAGTTTAATTGACAACTGTCATAATTGTGGAGGAAGCTATGAGCCTAAAAGGGAAAAATATTTAGCTTTTGGTCAGCAATGTCACAAATGCAATAAGTGGAATTATTTCAAAAGATTTTGTAAATCAAAAGGCCCACATTATTTTATTAAAAGGGAACATTCAAAGAAACAAGTTGACCATTTAGAAGGCTGTGATGTAGGGTCACTTACTTTTTATGTTGATGGTATGTCTGTGCTTCATGAAACAATTAATGCAGTAGATTTATGGTCAAAGAATTAAATATTTTGTACTGTTCAGATAACTGGGTCTCCCATAGAGCTCAAAACTGACACAGGTTCAAAGTGCAATGTTATGTCAGCAGAAACATTTGTTAGAGTATGTGCTGGTGAAAAGCTTGTTTTGGCAAAGTGTGCAAAGCTTGTTGCTTATGGTAATGAAGAGATTCAAACGGAAGGCTCAGTAGAACTTAAATGTTGCTCTGCTGGGAGAAGCTACAGCTTGTTATTTTATGTGGTCAAAAGGCAAGTCCAGTCATTATTAGGGCTCAGACAAAGTTTGAAAATGGGACTGCTTTCATTTAATAAGGAAGTCCATCATGTTAGCTTAAAAGACCACTACTAAAATTTCAGCCAGTATATTTTCTCTACCTATGCTGATCTTTTTTCAAAGACAAAAGTTTCCAGCTGTGCACTCCATGATGTTAGACCCAGATGTCAGTCCAGTTGTCAGACCAGCCCAGAAAGTTCCTGTAGCTATGCAGAACAGAGTCAAAGTTGAGTTAGATGAAATGCTGCAGCAAGGTGTAATTTATCCAGTTGAAGAACCAACTGAATGGGTATCTTCCATGATGGTAGTTCATAAGAAAAGCTCAAATGATATCAGAATATGTATTGATCCATGAGATTTGAACAAGGCACTGAAAAGACCTCATCATCCAATGCGTACGGTTGAAGAAGTTGCAGCAGTGATGCCAAATGCCACTGTTTTTTTTCTGTCATAGATGGGAAGAGTTAATTTTGGCAAATTTGGCTTGACAAGAAATCCTCTCTGCTCACTCCGTTCAGTACTCCGTTTGTCAGGTACAGATTTATGAGAATGCCATTTGGGATAAATTCTGCCAGTATTGTCTTTCAACATGCAATGGACCAAATTTTTTCTGGGTACCCCTGTGCTGTTATAGTAGATGATATCCTAATAGGAGGTAATGATGAAGCTGAGCATGACAGACACCTTGAGAAATTTCTGGAAAGAGCTCATACCCCCACCTGTTTGTCATCTACAATAGAGAGGGATGAGCGACAACTACTAAATTAACACTGCAGTCAGGGACTCAGGTACCTGGGTCGACAGCTCCCTCTCCTTCAATAATCATCTGGCAGCTGTGGTCAGAAAATATTTTTACTTAGCACAACTAATCATCAAGGGCATATAACCCAGATGTAAAGATGCCATTGATCCCTTATATTCAGCACTGCTTAGATCCATTAGAGAAAACAATGTCCCCACCTTGAGATGCACCTCACTTGAAATATCAAATAGCTAGAAAATCTCCAGAGATTTCTAAATAAATTGATTTCAGGTTTAAAGACCCTGAATTAATATGAGAATCTAGAAATGCCATCCTTTTACTCAGTGTCATATAGCCTGCTGAGGTGTGATTTGAGCCTTGACTACTGTCCCATTATTAACTACATTATCCTTGATCTCTTATCTCTCCCGACATCTAACAGGTGAGCAAATATCATAACCAGGGACCTAAGTGTACAGCAGCACTTCACAGAACACAGTGGAGACATTGATTCATTGTGCAATGCCTCCCCCATCTTTGGACTAATCTGCTTAGTCAGGTTAAGCAGTGTGATACATTATCATTCTTCAAACAGAACCTGGATAACTGGATCTGTTCCCTGAAATTTACCCCATGACTAACTGGCCTAGCCTTCCTTCAGAAATGGGGTACATTCTGAGACTGGGAATTGGCAAAGCATTGACGGTCATGAGACAAAAATGTCTTGAAACCCCCATGAATCCTTAAAGCTCAGGGAAAGGACACTTTTGGATTCCTTTTCAGTTCCCAGTAAGATAGAACCTTTGTGCTTCTGGACTGAGACTAAAATTGGTCTTTATGGACCAGTGCTCTACCCCACTAAACAAATTAAAATATAATAAAACTTTAGGGTGCCTCCCACTGAATTAATGTCCAAAACATGGCTTAGGGAGTAAAAATGAATCCACCATTGGCTGTATCTAAAAGGCCTTCTAGTCAATGGTCACAGATGAAGACTGGGCATCAGTAACCTTCTCATTTGACAAAATATTAAAAAAGGTTAGAGAAAAAACAAAAGAAGTCTTGATAGCATGTGTTAGAGTGTTAGAAAGGACAAAGAAGAAAGACGAGGAAATATGGCTAAGGTTTATAAACAAATTTAATGAGATATACTTTGGCAGAAGACAATGTCATTTAGGGAAGAAGAGCTTTACACAAATGCAGCAGGGGTCTAACGTTTGAGAAGGAGGTTATTATAGAGGCCATTGGTTCAGTCGGCAGTGACTGCAGATGGAAGGAGGTAATAAATAATAAAGGTAACACTATTCCTAACTCTAGGCTATTCTCTAACACTTACTGCATGTGCAGACTTTATAACCAAAATATATTAACACAACTTTAACACAACTTAAACTTCGTATAAAATCATACACCTTCTTACCCCAAAAGCCTGCACAGCTATTGTTAAGAATGTACTAACCCCCAAACTTGAATTTGGACTTCTGCTAGTCCTGCATTCATTTAGCAAATAACACCAATAAAATGCTAACAATAGAGAATAACATCTGTAGATTTATCCTCCTAGCTGATCCTTTACTCCATCACTGCAATGTGCTTAAAATTGGCTAACACTGATATTCAGGGCTTCTCTTCGGCACTCTGATTTACAAAATATTAAATCAAGGCTACTGTTCACCACTAAAAAGAAAGCACTCTACCTTTGACAGCTCATATGAACTGAGACGCTCACAGGAAAGCTCACTCACCTTGGTTCACACAAGATTCCAAGCTGCACTATGTGAAAGAACATTCCTGAGATTGGGAAGGGCTACTTGGAATCATTTACCAAATGAATCCGAAAAAACAGTAAACTATAAAAGACTTCAATACTTAAAAACATCTCCTTTATGAATCCTCTTGCAAGTACTTTAGTGATAATAGTTAACAACCAATAAATTATGCACCTATTTAGCATAATATTCTTGTCTCTAATGTATTGTCACAGTATTAATAATTTGCTAATGCTAAGTATCAGACTGAACTTATTACAGAACTGTTTTAAATAGTGGTTAAACTCAAACAATGTTGTAAAGAATGTTGAACTTTGTGCTACTTAAATGTCGAACTTGCTATTCTAACTGGTTCTTATTAATATTATTATAATATATAATTTATATATTATCACAACCAGATTCCCAAAGTGTCATATTTCTTAAAGTATGAACCAATGAGTCATTGTGGTTTTGCAGGGATGGGTAAGCTACTAACTAGTCATGTCCGACATTGGGTAATCAGTCAGGAAGAGGAATAACTCTCAAATTCCTCTTTGAGGATGGCGATAATACGTAACTATGGAAAGCTCCTCCAAAACAACACAGGATCAGTATGTTATGTTGAGGGAATTACTTTATTGACTGTACACTTAGAAGTTGGGAGTTCAGTAACCTTTACTACTCTCCTTCTCCTTATAAACTGAATGAGGGGAGTGGGAGGAGAATGGGGAGCAATTGAACATGGCATCCACATAAATGAGCCCTCCTTCTACCACATCAGAGCCCTATTACAATCAAACACGAGTCACACAATCTATATATTTCTAAACATGACTAACACAGTACGATTGTAAGCCTTTTTTCAATTATAATTTCCCCTTACAACATACTACAACAATGTGCAGCTCAATAACGGAAACAGAAAAGTTTGTGAGGTATACAGTGCCTGCACTCAGCTTTCCGCCTGACACTCGCCTCAAACGTGATCAACTGTCTTCATAAACGTATAGTGCAAACACAGCAGCTGACATTTATTAAATTGCCACCTCACCCTGACAACAAAAGTTGAACTTTTAATGGAGACAGTACCCACACGTAATACCAGTTATGTACCATGAAATATATAAACACAGTCCGTGTTAAAAATGGAAATGACCCGCAACCTACCTTTGATCACGATGTCTTTTATCACACACATGACGGCATTCAGGGTCTGTGGTCCATGAACAAAGTTTTTCACTTCTTTTAAGTATTTATACCTATGACATCTACAAATACCCATGTCCTCCTTGTAAGCAGTTCTTTCTCATTTGGATTCCAAAACCTGCATACTTTCTTGATTCAACAACTTCCCATTACCTGCTATTTGGAATCTGGTTGCAATAATACGCAAGTACCAGTTATTGTTCTATTGAGCCTGAGTTGGGATTGAAAAGGGTCATCTGAGCAGTGCATCCAGATGGTTATCAAATAGTAATAAATATATAGACAGATAGACATAAGGTGGATAGATAGATAGATAGATAGATAGATAGATAGATAGATAGATAGATAGATAGATAGATAAATAGATAGATAAGAACACAATAGTGAAGTTCTGGTCAGATAGTATGGGCATTGTACACATAGTATATAACTGGGTAACAGGGCAGTCAAAGAAAAAATGATTTGACATTCACTTTGTGTGCTCAGAACTGAACATAACCTTCAGAAGATAGCATACAGAGGATCTGAGTAACTCCTTACCTGACTGTTTCTCTTTTACAGTGGAACCACATGAGAAGTTTAGAAGTTGAGATAGGAGATTACTCAATGAGGGGCATATTAACAAGCAAGAATGGAATGTTGTTAGTCAGTTTGCTAGCACATAAGATAAGGTACAATGACTTTATACAAAGCATGGGTACAATATTTTGTTAGAGTTAATTAGGAGCAAGGAGCATATATGTCTTATCCCACACATCAGTCTGGGGCAGCTGTATTAACCATGTGTGAAGCAATAACAGTTCAGGAGGAGGCAGACATTAACTTTGTTGCCACTAGGTGGTTTCACAAACTCTCAAACTGGGGATGACAGTACAAAGTCATGCCCAAGTGGCAGGTGAAGTAGCCCACTTGAGAGGTAGATGAAAGGTGACCCATTAGCCAATAGTTTTTGAAATAGTATGGGAAATCTTGCCAAAGTATTGCAGTAATGGGGATGAATGTTTATACTCTAGAACTGGTTGTCTCCTATTTCTTTGTAGAAAATTAAAAATTTTAAACCTGCTAAGTAAATACCTTAGTAGAGTGAGCTATGCTGTGAATGACAAGACACCGGTTGATCAAGGTAAAATGGGTATGCTTAATGTTCCTTGTAGGGTGTAAATGAGAGAATGCAACATTTCTGAGATATTACATAAATATCAGGGGAAACACCAAGGTATTATTTTTTTTTTTTGCCACAGACAAGGTGAACCATTGTCAGCATACTAAATTAGAGCACTATCACTTCAATCAGTTTAAAGCTTAACGTTTGGCTGCAAGGATACATCACACTCATTTAAAATGGGGCATGTGTCACATACAAAGGCAAAAGGTGCTTCATTGCAAGTGCAAAAACTCTAAGGTTGTTGAAGTTAACACTTACCAGACATATTTGTGAATCAGTCAGTAAAAGATGTTTCTGTTAATTACTGTTTTCCATTTGCCTCCAGAAAGCATATAGTTAATTAGACACTCCTGGATTAAGAAATTGTAAAGATGGCTGCAGCAAGGAGCAGAGTGAGCCCATTGGTGCTGCAAATTACTAGAGGTGAGGCAGACAGGGCTCAATGGAAAAAAAAGATGACATTACCTGATGGCAGAACTCATGTAGCATAAGAAGTTTTGGGTGCTCCAGCAAGTCTGATGTTGCATTTGATGGATAATGATTTATTCCATTTGCCAAGGAGATAGCCATAGGTACAGATTTACAGAGCATAAAAAAGGGAAGAGGCCATCCACTCATGTGATTAGTGCAGAGGTTGACAGGGTGTGCACCCTTTACCACAGTTAAAGCAGCAGAGTGATAATGTGATAAAATATTAAATAGGTTGGAGGCATCTATGTGGCAAAACTGAGGATAAAGAGAAAATGGGGACAATTGTACGATGAGGATGGCATTCATTTGTTAGACCCAGGCATGGCAGCATGTGCAAAAGATATAAGGACTGCATTATGGTATCGGCCTGCTTGTTGAAAATTGAGACTCCTATCTTTTAATGGCTGGCTATAGGAATGCCGACAGGTAACAGCTGGAAGTGGATATAGAATGGTCTGATCTTCACAAAGATGAAGATGCGCTGTATGGAGTAGGTCATGAGTCTATTTATCCAGTCTTCCTCACAGACTGTAAGGTAGCCCAAGATGTGTTTAGAGTGGAAAAAGAATAAAGAATGGATAAAGGTACAGAGACAGGAACATTGAAATTGTCTGCATACATCTCTTTTAAATATTAATACAGAGACTGAATGTTAATTACAAATGAATAAATAATTCACTCAAAATTTACCTAATTTCTATAATAAGCACATGGTGAAGGACATTTAAATTCCACCATTGGTCTGTTTTATGAGTTCTTTTCTTCCTTCATTGGTTCCTTCCAGAGCAATTTAATGTGATCTATTAAAAGTAGATGTGGATGGGGGCTAGGGGGAAATATAAGGGCAAATGATGTTGCAGAACAGTTAGCAATGTCTTCTGTCTCCACACACACACACACACACACACACACACACACACACACACACACACACACACACACACACACACACACACACACACACACACACACACACACACACACACACACACACACACACACACACACGCACACACACGCACACACGCGCACACACACACACACACAGCAAAAAAGAAACAGGGTGCCATGGAGAAAAAATTCTAATGAAAGTGTTTGAAATGTCATCCAAACCCATAACGCACACTAGAAAAGTTAATTAACACAGAGAAACAGCAAAGTTGTGACCTGTTTATTTTGGGGCAATGTAGAAATCATTTTATAAAAAGGAAGATACACCCTAAGAATAGGATATTTTGTTTATATGGTATAGTTGTCCTTTATTAAGATTCATGCCATCTTAACAAAGGGATCAGGAGTTTGCAGACCTCATTAATTGTTTGAAATATTTGTATGTTAATGGACAGCACTCACTAAATAACAGTTTGTGTCTCATCACAAAGTGGTTTTCCTTCTCAACCATCTTAAATGAACAGTACTATATACAAATAAAGAAATAAATTAAAAAAAAATCTGCCTGAATCTGATTCTGCATACCAGTATCACATTATGTGAAATCTCACATTATTTTCTTCTGGTATTTGTCCCATCTTGTACTTGTTTATTACATTCACTATGCATCTGCACTCTGCTAGCACAGAAAGGTCAGACAGTGTGGCCTATTTGGGTTACTTAAAAGTATATATCTGCTGTGAGTTGCACTGCAGAATAGCCTTCAACACTCATTTGCAGCATAATGATTAGCTAAGTAAGCACATAATAGGAAACAGGTGACCCTAACACTGATTATGTAGTTGAGCAGAGCAACATGAACAGCTCATAGGGAGCTAGTATGCTGCAATGACCTGTAGTGTATCATGCTCAAAACAGCAGAGCAATGCATTCTCTTCTAAAATAAGATGTTTATGTTGTATGTCATTAGCATGCTGTTGTGCAGGACATCACAGATTGATGTGTAGCACCTCATGAGAAGTGTTTCTGATGCCTTCAGGGTGGGACACACATGTAGCCATGCAAATCTGCATCATTAAGACATGTAAATGAGGGTATAGAATGTTATGGTATGTGTCAGACAGGAAGCAGAATAGGCAGATAAGGAGAACACAGACTGCAAGACTGTGAGAATATTGCATGGTCATATTTTTGTATGGGATATGATCCCTTTTTATAGAAAGAAAAAAGGAATTAGCAGCGTGAGGGGCAAACAAATGGAAACAAGATATGGAATGAAAGGGTAGTAGAGTTTGGAAAGAAACCCAACACACAAAACCAAGACAGACAAACAGATGGCTTTGCTCACAAAATGATAGGATGACGAAAGATCAATGCAGTCACAGAGAAGGTGGACAAATAATGATGGTGGTGAGGGCAGAAAGATAAACAATATATGTGTCATGACACATTAGGATGGGGCAATTTATGGCAGAGGATGGTGTAAGATGTTGGCTGCAGGGGCATTTAGTCTAGCTCATAGGGTAGTCTATACTGTACCATTACCAAAGGATAGTCTATGTTCCCTGATATTATGACTGAAGTTTATTCCTGGTGTCTTGA
This sequence comes from Protopterus annectens, assembly GCF_019279795.1. Taxonomy (NCBI): domain Eukaryota; kingdom Metazoa; phylum Chordata; order Ceratodontiformes; family Protopteridae; genus Protopterus; species Protopterus annectens. Next base: position 66,418,154 of record NC_056725.1, read on the forward strand.
AGACTAAGATCTACTGACTAGGGTACTGGCATTTCTGTAGTTGTGTCTATCAATTCTGTAGAGGCTGGCTTCAAGTTGGCAAGCCACCTTATCTTCTATGAGCCACTCCAGTTGTAACTGATCCATATCTACTGCGACCTCTGCTGCAGCCAGCACCACCTCAGCATGCTGAACTGCCATGTCAATTGCATGACTTTGAGGAACCTAGGGTTCAAAATTCCACTGCTTGTAACCTGCACAGACATCATAAGTATGTCATCTCTTATCCAGTACCTGAAAAAAATAGTAAATCCTAAATCACTAGCAAATACCACTCACACTGCTGATTATAGAGCCTGACTTACGTACTGTGCCAGCCCACCCAATTTGTTATGCTGCTTACATGCTGTACATTAAATGTGCACACTAGTACAATGTAGTGTGTGTAGGACATAGTGTTCAGAACATGGTTGGATTGGAAGTATTCTATGTATGTGGCTTACCACTAATTTTGCAGCAATTCCTATGCACAACAGTAACACACATACTGGAGCAATGATAACAACAGATGGTTTACTTACTCTGGAAATGTGCCTGTACTACTGCACAATATATAGCCATGGGTGTTCAACACTAACCTGCACTTACACCTTTAAGTCTGTATCAAATAAAACAGCCTCGTTGTGTGCATACTGAACATGTTGTCACAGACCTACATACTGCAGATTTATCCAACAGACATATACCAGGTCAGAAGTTACACAATATCCAGCTGATGGGGACCAATAACAACCACACTCATACATTACTTCCTGGTAAATACTGTAAACAGTACAACCCCATGGCTGACTCCTGTGAAGAAAAAATATATATAATATGTTTATTGGTGCTCCCATTTACATCCTCTTCCCACTGGTGAAGGATAACCCAGGGCCTGTTCTCAGGCTGTCATATCTGTGTTGTCAGAGATTTTCACTGTTCAGGGTGCCAGTTGTCCTGATTAGGCCTGGCCTGGCTCATGCCAGACATCCACTTTCTCATGACTCCTTCCTACTGATCCAACAGCTTGTTTGCACAGTTCCCCTGCATGAGTTATTAAAAAATGTTTATTTTTCACATCTGGCAGGAGCTATCCATTTAGCAGTTACTGTTCACTGCAATGCATGTCTTCTAAAAATGTCATAATGAAAAGCAATATGACAGACCTGCAAATTGTAGGTAGCTTGTATTGGATTTCACTGTGCAGCTGTGCAATGAACAGCCACTTAGTACTGGAGGGTGTGTGTGCTCATATTTAACACATGCTGCTTGAACTCAGTACATAGTTATAGGCCATTTTGTGTATGTGTGTGTCTCAAATTAACTGTTTTAGAGACATTCATATAATAGTTAGCCGAAAAACTACATGCTACACAAACAAGTACAAAATTGCAATGTTTGGGATCATTTTGACATTTTGTTCCCAGTATAGTGAAAAAATTCACTCAATGGAAAAAGGGAAAGGGTGGTTTGTTAATCACTTGAATACAAGCTATGCCTGCAAACATCTGGCAAAGAATATATTTCACTTTTTTGATATCACTGTTCCCATGTCAGAGGACTGATAAAGAAGTTCTAATGATTATTATTTGTATTGCTAAACTATAACAGAAATACTTTGTCTAGGGATCTATATCTCTTCTGTAACATCAACAGAATGGTTGGGGTAGGCAGGTTTATCTCACAGAGCCTACCTCTCAACTGTCCAGATTTTCATCTCATATTTTTGGTCTGTTCCTTGTAAAATCTGTGGTTTTCTGGAAAATAACTGAAAATGCAGGCTAACACAAATCGTGCTATTCTAACAACTTTGTATCACAGCCAAATAGCAGGCCCATCAGCAAACTAAAGCCTGTGCTAGAAAAATAGCAAAATAACAAAGAGAAGAAAAAAGAAACAGCAAGGCTACCACAGCTATAGGCATAAATTAAGTACTTTAATAAAACAAGGATAAGCGCTTTTGTATATTCTGCTTCCTCAGATCCATGCATAAAAAAACAAACATCAACCTTATAAAGCACATCTTTAGTCGCATTTTAACCAATAACCAATAAATTCAGTGATTCAATTTGTGCCCCTTAAGGGCAGGTTTCAAACAAACACTGCTGTTAATGCCTGGATATATGCCTGCTTGTAGCCTTAGTATCCAGTTTAACTCAGCTTGTTCAACTTTGTTATTCACATCCCCACACCTAAAATTCTCACTCAAACGTTAACACCCTGAATGAAATCTTATGTCATGAATTTTCACTAATGTGTTTTGCCAAGGGATTGTTCAGTTTCTTATTCCTGATCTCATACATGTGATGCAAAATTCTCTCCTTTAATTTCTGTGTAGGTTTCCCTACATAAAAAACAAGTACAGGTGTGAAGGCTGCTAGCCTAGCTAGATAGAAGTTTGTAAATAATTCTATGTCATTGTGAATAATATGATCTACAGGTTTGTTTCACATATGTAAGAAAACTGTGTTATGTGCTGAGCTTCAAAAATGTAACCACAGAAGACCCTGCTGGAAGAAAGCAGAAATGTGTATAAACACTATGCCTATGTAATGTATGTTTTCACGGTAGAAAACTGGAACATACTGAGTTAACTTGCAAACTCTAAGAAAATAAGCTAACTAAAGAATTTTATGACTGTGTGTGATCTCAAGCTAAAAGACAGGATGTCTGGGCTAGGAGTTTCTTTCTATTGCCTTAAGACAGAGATAATTACTAGGTTTCACATGTAAAGTGTCTTTTATTGCTCTGTGACTTCCTGGCAGCTGCAGATCACAAAGAAATGTTAAATTTTAAGTTCTGTTAGCTTGAAAACTTCAGCAGAGGTGACAAGAATGATGTAATATGAGATGACTCAGCAGTAATGTGTATTATCAATTTATGAACTATATCAGAGGGAAAGAAGTGCATTTTGTATTTTGTTCTGAAGCTGACAACAACTCACCAACACTTGCTTTGCTCTGTAAGTAAGATTTAGATCTTAGAACTTCTCTTAGAGATAGATAGGAATATAGCAAGATTAGTCTAGCTGTTTTCTATATTTATGTCAGACTGTCCTACAATGTTGTTTTAAAGTATTTCCTGTGATTTCTGAACTCTCTGTTGTCACTGTGTTCAATTAATGAATATTGTCTTGTGATTTATTATTTATTATTAAATATATTTAAACCTTTCAACTGTGGCTGTTTTGTATAGAGATAATTTAAGCTCTTAGTGTACTTGCATGCATTTGGTGATACTGTACAAGCCACTCCTATAGGCTTGCTGTTCATCACACTTCCATTTGGATAATAACATTGCACAGTAGAATTGGACACCCTTTGGTAAGAGCCTTTAGAGTACTTGATAAGAGTAGTTGGTGGCGGTGATTACAACATTATAGCCTGGGCAGAAGGGAGCATAGCTAGTGAATCTGTGCCAGCCTTCCCCAGGAGTGTCTGTGTATTTGTATATAAATCAGATCTCAAAGTGTGTGTGTGTGTGTGTCAGCTACTTGTGCAGGGACATGAAGCACTGTTTGGACAGAGAGAGTACTGGAGGTTTTGGCTTGACTACTTGGCTAAGATCTGAACCCTATAACTGTGCCAGTGGGGAGTCTTATTGGGGATCTGGAGAGACAGGGAGAAACCAGCCCCAGACTGACTGTGATCCCTGTGTGCTCTTAAGGGAAATTGTACTTTACTATGTGTGTACTTGTTATCCTCCCAATGTAGATGCCCCTCACTGGTGCTAGTGTGAGGACTGAGGGTCCTTGATTACTGAGCCAGTGCACGGGCATCACAACAGGCATCACAGGTCATCAAATAAACTGCATTCAATGTATAACAATCTGCATAAATTCTGGGTTTTAAAACAAAGTTAAACCTTGGATATTCAGAAGTCTGTTGCTTGGAAATCATGACACAGGCTTTACACCTGTGACGTGGAGAGATACCTACTCTCACACCTACACTAACCCATGTGCCATGCCCCTTACAAAGTAAGTCCTTCAGATTATGACATCTCTTAAAACTAAATCTATGCACATTGCCTATAATAGCAGCAGTTTTATGATCAATTGTTAAAATTAACCAGTTTTTGTGTACAATGTAATTTATATGTGTCACATTATTGGTATATTTGGTAAAAAATCTCAAACTGGGTTGGGCCTTATTTCCACCAGTCTGCTTCTGCATAGAAGCATCCCTTTTTCTACCCGAGTAGTAAGGGTTTGCTGTATTCACCCTATCATGTTCCACCTCATCTCTAATATTATATACTAACCTCTTACTATAACCTCTATCTAAAAATCAAGTAGTTAATAACTTCATGTACTCCACATAGTCATCCTCCCTCATGCATAATCTGGAGGTATGCATAAACTGACTCTTAACAATATCGGGGGTGCAAATTGAAATACTGATTTTATTGGTTATTGGTTGAAATGCAACTTAAGATGTGTTTTATAAGGTTGATATTTGTTTTTTTATGTATGGATCTGAGGAAGTAAAATATGAAAAAGTGCTTATCCTTGTTTTATTAGTACTTAATTTATGCCTATAGCTGTGGTAGCCTTGCTGTTTTTTTCTTTCTGTACTCTAACAACTTTCTAAGTTTATAAGAGCAATATTAAAAATTTGTCCTTATTTTTGGACTTTCCTCACCCATTATTTTAGGCATTGTCCAGATTTCTTGTGCTAAGAGGTTGAAGGGTATGTTCCAGAGACTTCTGCTGCTCTAGAGCAGACTCCTCATACATGTAAACCAAAGCTCATCCTTGTCCATATTCAAGACACAACTTAGATTTATGGATAGGAAACAGAAACAGAAAATTTACTCTGAGACTGCTCCCTGTACTACTAATGGATAGAGACAGCTCATAAATGTTATTTTCCATGCACAGGTCCTCTCTAATTATCTATGGTATGTGCCCAGTTATTCTCAGTAGGGGTAATATATGATTATCGACCATGGGATGGGTAAAGTCAATCTAACATGAAACATGGTAGATTAATTCAAGCATCAAAGGGGAAACTGTTTAGGCTTAAAATGGCCTACAAGGGCAGCCAGCCTAGCACTTACCTATGAACCTATGTTGCCCTTTTCCTGATGTTTATGCAGCGATCACTATATGCAGGGGGTGATGAAAGAGGCTGGGAAACCTTATCTTTAATAAAAATGAGGTTCTGCTGCACCCTTTCAGGAACATGAGATCTGGCTGTTGGGAAAAGGGAGGCACAGTACAACAGCTTCAGGACAATCTGTAGCAGACCATGATGCAGAATATTAATGAAGCTTTGGGGGCATAGCCACAGCACATATGCTGAATCAGTGCTGCAAGTGATTTATTGACATGGTAATCTGGGCAAACAGCAAAGAAGCCCAGACTGGAGAGTGACAGGAATATTGCAGATGGCAGCACCCTCCCTATGGGACAGCCCATATAACTGAAGTTAAGTAGATCCTGGTTTTCATTGTAAGGATTCTCCATACTTAGTCCCAGAAAGCTGTCCTGAAGTGGGTGCTATGGTGGTGTAACACCCCCGTGTTTCTGTGGGTGATGCTGCAGGTTAGTAGTACTTCCCTCACTTTTGCATAAAGGATAATCCAGTGTCCATGATGCACATTTATTTAAATAGCAACATCAGGTTTCCAACAATGGAATGACAGAAGTGAAAGTAAGCTTTGGTAACTATTCTTTGCTGCAATATATCCTTTAGCTTGCATTCTGCTGTAACATAATAAAACCATGTGGTATTGGATTAATCATAGTGTCATGTTGCTTCTGGATTAATAGGCACCAGTGGTGATGTGAAACTCTGAGAGATTGTCGGCATACCTCACATTTCAAAGAATGCCCAGATATTTGCCTTATATTTTTGGTCTGTCTCTAATAAAATTTGTGGTTTTCTGGCAAATCGTTGAGGACAGAAATCACTAAATAATGACAGACATTTGAGTTTCAGACTTCATATCCTTCAGAAAATGCATGCTAACAGATAACATGTTATTCTAGCAGCCTTGTAAGTGTATAAGAGCAATATTTAAATTGTATATCTGTTTTTGGGCCTTTGTTGCCCCATTATTTATTTATTTATTTATTTGATATTTGTTAACCGGGTTGGACCAAATGAGCCAGCAGCCCATTTTCAGTGGAGACCCAAGGTGAAAAGCTCCAGAGTTGTACAGACCAAAAGTAATAATATAAACACAAAAAATATTTATAAGTACAGAAAAAAAACATGAAAAAAACTTGTAATTACTACAATTTGGAAAGAAATGAAACTGAAGAAACAGAAAAAAAATCATCACTTTTAGTCTAATACCTCACTGTTTTCTAATTTAGCACATAGTCTGTTGGATTTGTGTGCTTACAGAAAAAACATTGGACACTTCCATTTACTATAAAAAACTTTCTCCCAACTAAATACTTCATGTAAAATTAATTCTTCGGAAAATGAATCTATGAGTGCTGTAGTAGGGAAACCAAAGCATAAGCAAATAATAGGTCTTCTACCTTTGAAATAAGGCTACTGATTGTGAAATTCCTTGCTGCTGTCTGTAAAAAATGACAAATCCTTTCTTCTTTATCACTCTGAAAGTATGGCTACAAAGAAATATACGAACCGCTATCGAAACAAGAAAAATCCAAATTTATTGGCAAAAATAGTTGTAACTTTATTGTTAAAAATATAGCTAGTCATGAAATATAGCTACTAAAGTTTGTAAAATCAGTTTAAATATTGATCTTATGGGAACAGTGTTGCTAAATTCTACAAAAGTGACAATTCCTTATGAGATAGGAAATTATATAATTCTATGTTATTAATATAATAACATACTGGCTTCTCCTGGAACACTGATAACCAGTACTCTGAAGAATAACAAATCAAGGTTTCCAGCAGCTTCTTTCCAAATCCCTACATTATGAAAAATCTGTTACCTCACCTCTACAAATGATTCAAAACTCAAAACCTAAAGAAAAGAAGCAAAAAAAAAAAAAAAAACTGTTGCAGGGCAGAGTACTGGATTAGGTCTTGATAATAAGACAGGTGCACTTATATTGCACTCTTTTCAGACTTTCATGAAAGTCTACAGTAGTATGTTTAAAAATATGTTTTACTTTTTTATTCGGAGTGTTGCATCTATTCATACATCAGTTTTCTAAACTGCTAATAGTATTATTCATATAAATTTTGAAGATAATTATGCACTAAAATAATATATATATATATATATATATATATATATATATATATATATATATATATATATATATATATACATATATATATATATATATATATATATATATATATATATATATATATAGTTATATAGAACCACTGCTTCCAGAACACAAATTCTTGAATCAGATTTCTGCACAGAGTTTCAGAAATAGTGCTATCATGTTATCGAGTCATCAAAGGAAAGAAAATTCAAATTATTTTTAAGACCGGAAAAATGACTGTGGGTGCCTACTTGCACTCTTGAACCAACACACACACACACACACACACACACACACACACACACACACACACACACACACACACACACACGCACACACACACACGCACACACACATTCAAATTCATAGTGGCTGTGCTGCACAAAAATGGTGGGATGGCAGCTTCTAAAACACTTGCTTTTTGTGAAACGTCAAGTTTTGTCTTTTTACAGAATAACAACATGCTGTGAGGTGATTATACTGAGTTTTGCTTGTGTCTATGTGTCCGTGTGTGTGTTGTGTTTGGTGTGGTACAGCAGTATCTACACTTGAAGACTTGTAGAAGGCTTTCCCAAAAACATAAAAGATTAATTAGTATCAATTTGTGATTCTGAAATATAATTTGGAAATTTGCAGCAAAGATTTAATTATTTGTTAGAAGACCTAGCTAATAGTATTATTGATATAGAAAAAAGGGAAATGTAAATTCTGGATTAACGTTTTTCTCTTATAATCACTTCTGAGTTATTATAATTATTAGTGGAGCATTTTGTTGTTATTATTCCTGTTGCTTCTATGGGATGAGCACAGTGCAAGAAGCATTTTTATGTCAATCATATAACTATCAGTCACTTCACATTCTTGGATGTACTGCTATTCAAAAAACACTGGCTTTTAATACATTATTGCTAAGATTGTAACATGAACCCAATCTCATGAACACAGTTCTGTAACCATCATGTCTATTAACATTACTTCCTCCTGTCTTGACTGCACTGAGATCTTTGTTAGAATAAATCTGCAACACAATAGGACTTTTCCCCACATCTGTACTAATCCACATGATGCTGCTGTGTCACATGTTGGATGGTGACAGGGCTCCACTCAATTCCAAAGGCAGGGGAGGGCATCTTCCTGTGAAACTGATTGGGTTTCTTTCTTTTCTTACCCTAGTGTCCAGGAGATTCATTTGTCTACAGAATGTGACTGTCTACCGCAGGTCCTAAGTACATGGCAACTTGATCAGACTATTGTTTTCTTTAGCAGATTTGTTACACTGTGTTAATTTAACAATTATTTTGCTTTTTAATTAAGAGCTCAGAAAGCAAGAGTGTCACCATGGTGTGCAAGCCAGTAACATATGTCAAAAATTAGTGACAACAGTAAGTAGCAGAAGTTTTCTATTTTAATCTCATTTTGCACATATACATATAGATATCTGGAAAGGGACCTTTTCGAAATAACAGAGTTTCCCACAAATTCACTTGCAGACATGCTGTCATTTAATTTCCACAATCCTTATCATCCCATATGACACATAATAATGCCAGCTGAATGAAAAGATGGTCAGTTGTCATACAGTTTTTATTTATTTACTTACTTTTTTATATGTATTTATGGATTTGTTAAGTGTCTTGAGCAGGAAATGCCCATTATGTTTACCTTTAATTGACTTTGCATAGCATCTTTTGCAGCTGAAATATTTAACTTCCTGTGTTTTCTTGCATACATACATTGATTTAATTCAGTCTTACTTTGTATTTTTTGAAGGATCAGCAAATAATTCTGAGTAATGTTGGTCTGGTAAATGTCCTAGTGACTTGATTTCACTGAGATTACTATTTAGGGAATTGTTTATTTTAAGATATTAACAGTTACAACAGCAAATCTCCATGCCTGCTGAACCACCCACCGAGAGGAAAGTGTTTGTTTGTTTGCTTTTAGTTAATATAATAAATGCAGTACCTGCTTCATGTAGATATAACACGGAAAACTAAACCATCAATGCAACATGGCAAGGCAGAACATTCAGAATTAGCAAAAAAATCTAATAGAAATAACAGAAATAAATGTATTTATTTGCATTTGTTTACTGGGAAAGTCCTCCTGGGCAAAAAGCATTTTCAGCAGATGACCAGGTAGAAATCCTCCAACAAACATAATTATGCACAGTAAACAAACATAAGGTAAAAGGCTTTAAAATATGAAGCATTTTTACAGAATATATTGAAACCCTTGAGTTGGTAGCAGTGCTAATTACAAGCAATAAGGACATGTTTATACGATTTTATGTTATTTGACTGATGCAGTTTGTATATCCAATTTGAAGGTGAAGACATTTCAAGATTTTGACTGATATAGTCCACAATATTATGCATAACAGAAAATAAGGAATGCATTAGAAGTATATAGCCAAAATGAGTATTTAAGTGGATTAGAGATAATGGAAGATAATAAGTAGGGAGGTGTAGCAAACACATGTGAAAGCAGAGTAGAGATATTAAGGAAATTGAAAGTAGAGCAAACTGGAATACAGCCTAGGATATGCAATCTATGACATGCTGTTTAGAATTTATATGGGGTGCTCTCTTTATCCTGTGGATATGCAGGTGCAGAACCATGAGTCCTTGAGGTGTTGTTTCTTTTGGGATTTAAAGGATTTTAAGGACACATCTAGTATCAAGGTGGATAGGAAGTTGGGATAGTTTTATTTTTTGATATGCAAAATACAGTGAAACACCTGCAATAGTTTTAGATTTAATCCTAATGAGTAAAGTTCTGTTTAGGGAATAGAGCTGAATGATGGTATTTATTGAGGGATATGTTTGTGTGTCATGGAGCCATTAGTATGTTGACAGTAGTTTTGAAGGTGTTAAGAGTATGAGGAAATTATTTTTAGTCTGAAGAAGTGGTAGGTTCTACAGTGATGGTTGGCAGTGAATTTTGCCACTTTGTTGTAGAATTGTTCAAACCTCTTTCAAAGGAAAGGCTTAAGGCTGGCAAATGAATGTGTAACATATAGTAGTGTTGGTAATAAGTAGGCTGTGGCTTTGTTAATTCTGCCCTTATCTGTGAGGAACGGTTTCATCTTATAAGGGGATCCTAATTATTGGCATGTTACTGATTACCTGTAGACAATTGGTAAACTTCATAAATGCGAGTGACAATCATAGTTAGTTGTAAACAAACTAAAAGGAGAAAAAACATGAATAATCACAGATTCAAATGCTTCCACTATGACATGTCAAGTTATATCTGGAAGTGGTTACAATCAGATGAAAGTAATCATACCTGATTTATGAGTAGCAGAAAGTAAAGCATTTTTTTCAGGAATCAAGACCATCTGTATCCCTGTCTGTAGGCCAAGCTTTCCACTCCCCACAAACATATACATACCAACTCTGTGTTTGTAGAAGCAGGAAAAAGGAAGAAATCTCCCAAAACAAAGGAATCTCTGCTGGTGCACATTTAGAAATCACACTGGCAGTGCAGACTTCATACGGAAAAAGAGTCATCAGGGAGTTCAGCTACACTAAACAGAATTTTACCAGGTGGCAGCTAGTCCAGTTTAAGCTTGACTAGGTGGAGGGATGCCTACTGAAATTCAAAATATACCAGGAAGGAACACAGACCATGCAAGACAATGAAAAAATGCCATATTTATGGTATAAAGTTATGAGTCATCAGAACATTTATTAGTAAAGATTCTTAAGTCCTTACAGCTGTAATATCAGCCTGTGTGTCTAGTCGTTACTGAATGCAGTGGTATAGAACAGCACCTCTATCACACATATCTTCACTAATAACACATCAGTGTAAGGAGTTTGTTACCTCTAAGACTGGGAAAATGACTGTGACTGCCTACCTTTACTCTTGTACTAAAAGAAACACACTTATACACACACACACACACACACACACACACACACACACACACACACACACACACACACACACACACACATGAAGCTTTGGGATCTGAATTTGGCTACTGTTACTACTCTGTGAGACCCCCCACAGCTAATGGCAGGGTAGCTAATCTTATGAAATGCAGATTCGGTCTGTTTTAATGAATAAACCTCCAACTGTTCACTTCAGCCCATTCTTGTCAACAGATGACTGTTTCATTTAACTAGTATTGTTCTGCACCAACATCTTCACTTTCCAACCCCCTAGCAAGCATGCATTACACAGTGAAAAGGTACATTTAAATTTCTCTCCCTCCGTATACTACTGAAGGTGATCAATTGTTCTGTGTGTCATAACTAGGTGCCAGTACAAACTGCTATATCCAGAACCTGAACTGCATATTGCAGCATGGTATTTTTATGCAGAAACCATTACTTACTGATTATAACTAAACCATGAATAAATATGTGCTAGCATTTAATAATTCTCCTACTTTCAGTTTATCTCCCAGTTTTATTCTTTTCTTTCCATTCTGAACATTTTCATAGACAACTTCCCAACATTAATTGCTGTGCTGATATGTAGCACACCTTAAATTCATTCCCTTTTTCAGGGAAGAGCTGAAAGAAGAAGATCAGTTACTAAAACATTTTGTTTTTATTTTTTCTTCTTCTTTTATTCAGATGATAAGATACCTTGAGAACAAGTGCCTATAGTTAAGATTAGTGGCAATGATCTTATTTAGCTATGTGGTCACAATGAGATGTTAAGGGAATCAAGTCTAGGTCTAGACTATATAACTAGATGGTGGCCTATATCCTCAGTGTAGTACAAGGATTGCTGAGAATATACTGCAAATCAAGAAAAGAAAAATCTGTAAAACATGTCCCTAGGACAAGGTCTGATCTTAATGGCGCTTTGGGATGCTAAGAAAAAGTTTGTGAAGTGTACTTAAGTACTGTTAAAATCAGACTCCATGTTAGAGAATCACAGCTGACAGTACCACCTGGAAACTATAGTCGCAAAAGGTAAAATAACTTTTAAGAGCCTGTTAAACTTCATCATTGTCATAATTAGAAACAGAAAGTATGGCAGAATAAAGTGTGTAACATCTTTTAAAGCTGTTAATTCTACAGATGGTGCACTTCCTTTCTGCTTGCTTTCTGTTTGACTGTATCAGGTGCTTTACTGGTTTTCAAAGGAATTGAAGGCTGGTAAAACATACTACATCCCTCCACTTTTTTTCTGCAACCATGGTATCAAGGAGCAGATACAAAGAACTATGATCAAGCCTCAGATCATATTTCTTTCTATCTGAGAAGTATGACCGAGTTTCAGATTAGAACCCTGTATTATATCTTTCCAGCATAGATTCCAAGCAAATTTACCTCTCAAGTGATATTTTTTTGGCATCCATGTCTCAAAGCACTTCTGGCCTATGGTTAACTAACTTTGAAGATGTGCGCAAACTGGATGTTGTTATTCAATCTTCATCTGACTCACAGCTGCTCCAACACAGCTAAGACCATGTTAACAATTGATACAAGGGCAAATTTCTCAAATTAAATGCAAAAAATGTAGCATAATTCATTTTGGTAAACAAAACAGTTTCACTTACCATATAGGAGATGCACTCTTCCAATCCGACACTGTTGTAAGGGATCTGAGTACTATAGTTGATAATTCCTTATCATTTGACCATCATGTCTCAACAGTAGTTTGGAAAAGCTTTCATATGGCCCTTCTAATTTCCAAAGGAATCTCTACTAGGATCCAAAGAAGTCTTAATTCCCCATTACTTATAGCTTATCTGATCTATTATTGAATATAATGCACCTTTTGGCACATATTTAACTAAACATATCACACATCTTGAGAGTCCTCCGAGACTCATAACAAAAAAGATCAGTGGCTTCAAAAATGTTAGTAATGAGGATTGACTGTCAGCTCTTTCTCTATACTTAGTCTCTTACAGACACCTCCATGGGATCAATGTCTACCCTTTCAGGCCATGGAAGATCCAATCCCATTTGATTTCCTATCCTTTCACAGAAGTAATGGTACATCAAATGCTCAGTTAAAGGAATTAAACCTTCATCAGCAGATAAATAAAACACGTTGGCATAATAGATTCATTCCTCACCTCTGGAAAAACTTCCAGTACATGTCAAGCAAGGTAGCACCCTTGCCACCTTTAAGGTAAACCAAGATAATTGGATGGGCCACCTCAAATTCTCTCTCCTGGTCTAATTTGTCTTGTCCTCCTTGAGGCTAGAGGGAAATTTTGAATAGTTTTTTTGGCTAGGCTTGGAATGGTCTGCAAATTGATTTCCTAGTACTTACCTATGAACTTATGAATCTAAGCATATAATAAGTTGATTATGATTGGTGGGCTGATCAATATCATTTGTATCATGCTATAATGGAATAAAAGACATTGATGAGTAGCCGGTTTCAGCCAGTCATTTGTGAAAAAATATAGTAAATATATTTTAAAAAGGATCACATCTGGTTTCACAGAATATGTATACAAAGTCTTTCACCTAATGAAGCAATTCTACTCCATTATGTGTTTTAAGAAATCTAGCAGGCATTTCAGTGCTAGATTATATCTTATTAACATACATTAAACATTTTTTTTACTTTCTAAATGGGTCTTTCTCCAGAAGTCACTAATTTTGATTGCTTTCTTATATGTAGCAAGAGCTGAAATGTTAGCTAATGATGCATTTGTATGTTACCTCTGTTTTTAAATGCTTACATTTTCTGTGCTGCATACAGTGAAGCAATAGACCATGGCATGCAGTGGGTAATTCTTGTTCTACTCATGGTGAGAGCACCCTCCACTGTGGAAAAGCATAATTTATCCATGGACTTGCCATGGTGTATAGATATTATACATTGTCATTATTTAAAAAGACACTTTAATAAGGCCACTGTACATCGCATATTCCTTGGTGTTTCATTTATCTTCAATGATGTGAGTCAGTGGATGGATTTAAGATGTACAGGCTAGTTTAACGTCCAGAACAGGAATGGGCATGTTTAAAGCAATGTCATAATACCTGTTCATCCTGCAAGTGAGACCATTTGAATAGAGGAATATCACAACATAAATAAACAAAAGTTTTATATTTATTTCACAGATTATAGGTGATAATAATGGTGTCTATTATTTATCAAGTGTATGGTAGCCTTGCTGATTTGTCATTTATTGTAACTACTGAACTCTTTGGTATGGGATACAATGACCAAGGTAAACAGTGGGACAGAGGATACCACTGTTCTGGAAGAGACCCCCCCCACACACACACACACATAAGACAAAGTTTGTCCTTATTCATGTTCAAGCACAACTTGGATCTATGAATAGAAAACAGAAAATGTACCCCAGGACTGTGCCGTGCACTATTAATGGACAGATGCAGCTCCTGAATGCTTTATCCCATGCATGGGTCCCCTCAAATCATCTATGGTATGATCCCAGTTACTGTCATTAGGGGTAATATATATAATTACTGATCATGGGATGGATAAGGCCAATCTATAACCACATGGGCTAGGTTATTTTGAGTGCAAAATGGGAAATTGGCTAGGCTTAAAATGATCCTCAAGGACAACTAGCTTAGTACTTACTTATGAACCCACAGACAAAGGAAGTAATGCATATTATACAATTCCACATCTGGATGTGTATATTATGTATATGGTTATGCATGGTTATGTATGTCCATAAAATATAACATGACAGCATTATTTACTCTAGATGAGACATATGTACAGTCTACGATGGCAGACTGATGTCTACATCACTAGGCTAGCATGTTAAAATATAGGCAAAACAAACATGCCATCACTATATACTGCTGCCAATATGTTTCATATACGATATATAATATGTTCTGTACAGTCTAATAGTATCTGATATGTACACTGCATTCCTGGACTATCAAAATACATGTAGCTGTAGTGTTACAGTCTGACAGTCAGAGGTGCCATAACATAACCAACTTAAAATACAGATGAACCTCTACAAAGGATGAACACATGAACATAGCGGTAATGCATATAATGTAAGAAATGCATCGAATAGATATACAGCCAGGTGAGTAGTATAACCAGGCAGTTGTGTTGGTACATTGCAGAAAACATGCATAAAGTCACATATCAGCTGATGATCAATAAATATCACCATGGTGATGATGATGATGTTATATATAATGGTTCTGGACTGGCAAATTCATTAGAGAACTTCATATAGTGCCCATGTGTGACAATATGTGATAACGCCTGATATATGGCTATGAAATAAATTATCATAGTGGCATGGCATATAATACCCCCCTGACACATAGACATAAATGTTGTTACTGTTTAAAGATGGTGTGAAATGCCATTGTTATGTGTGTTACATTGTTTGTGCTCCTTACACAACATAAGAAATGCACATATCATGCCGTTTTCAATTTCACTGACAAGCAGCACTCATATTTGAGCTCCTGTTGAAATTCCCGACCATAATTGTGACCCTTGTAAGAGGGAATAAGTATGCACAGCTAAGTGTGAGGCTCACCTATTTTGAAGTGTTCCCCCTATTCTGAGGCATGACGATATTGCAGTTAGTATACATATGTGGAGGTACAGTCTGCCATAGTAAGGAGTATAGGAAGCCCCTTAAAATATTTTAATAGTATTACAGCAATTTTTGACCTTCACTGCATTTACTCAGAAATCTGACTATATTTTGCAAAGTTGGAATATTCAGAATTGCAGGACTATCTTGCACTTTTCATAGCAAAGCTCATACGTATACTTCATCTGCTATTGCACAATGCATATCGCTGAGATGTGATAAGAAGTTAGCTGTAACCAGGAATCAGTAAAGCTGACACATTGATATACTGACTGTTATAAAGTAGAATCCAACCCACTGGAGCAGTCCTGGGCTTGTGCCCGTTTTACCTGCCTAAAGCAGATAGTATCTTTTGCCTTTATGTAGTTTCTTTAAAAGATTGAAAGTCTTTAGTATGCCATATGTGTACTTTAGCTGCTCCATTAAGGGTTTCTGATACCTTGGACTGGAATGGACCCCATTCTTAAGTCAGCACACAATTAAAGTTCATGAAATTAGTATTGCTTCAGCCTTTGATTTTTGTCAAGTGCTCTTCTGAGTACCCACAATGTACCCAGAACTGTCTCCTTCTGCAGTTCGTATGCATTTTCTGGGTAGCATATTCAAAAATGGTTGCATGTTTTATTATTCCTGCTACTCCTACTACTGTTGGAATTATCAGGATGTTTTCGTCACAGATTGCACTAGTTTGAGCTTGCATACTATTATTTATGACTTTATGTCTCTCAGTACACAGGACACTATACTTGCTAGCTGTAGCTGTTTTAGTGATTAATACTTCTTTTCCCCTCATTGTATCCTTCTATTATGTGTTCTGGAAGGGCTTTCTACTGTCTTATGACCCTGTTTGATTATTTTTCACTGTTCTTAATAACATTATGTGTTCAGTATTTAATCTTTTACACAAGCCAAGGCACTTTCATGCAATTTCATCCTTTCTTATTTTATATACCTGCATTAGTTCTCCTCTCAGCAGTCAGTATTATAATGAAAATGCTTCCAGATAGCTTAGTTTTCTTTTATAATCTTGATTTCCCATATCCTTAATTAGCCAGTCAAATGTCCTTTGGGCAGTCCAGTTTCTTTTGTATATAAAAATCAAGGGAACATCTCATGAAAATAAGCTGCCAAACCTCAAATTTTCAAGCTACAGCTCCTCAAAACAAACATTTAAAATATGTATTTATTTTTGCAGATGAGAAAACCTCCCTTTACCATTGATGGAAGGGATGTCACTCCGCAGACCACCTTGCCTAAATACATTTAGTCCATTGTTGCAATACCACAGAGAAATGCAGGAACCCTAATGGAATGAAGAGAGTGCTCAGATGAACTGTGATCTTGAAAAGAAATGACTTGTATTAATACGAAACACATTAGGGGAAACCCAAAATCAGAGGCACTACATTACAGTTAGTGTCACAACTCAGCCAACTGACCCTGGCCCAGAACAGTGCTGATCAATAATGGTAGTCCATTCATAAATTCAAAGTAATTGTGCAGCTTTAATTCCACACAGAATGACTGCATAGTCAGAACACGGTTACCATTACTGTGTCTCCTTCTTCTGAAAGGCTATGTGTTTTATGGGCTCTCAGCAATCTTAAAGGTAAAAGCATATTTACACATAGAACTACACACACACACACACACACACACACACACACACACACACACACACACACACACACACACACACACACACACACACACACACACACACACATACACATAAACACACATATATATATAAGTTTACTATCACATTGTCAATCGCACTATGTGTAATCAACCAATGTGCAAAACTCAGGTAGCAGAACCGGAATTGTGATTACTGCATTGTTGAACCTTACAATAGAGAACATTTGCTATAGCAAGGTTCGACAATGTAGTGCAGATCGCACTATAGTGGGGATCAGGAAATGTACCCTTAGCTCAGTGTAGTGCGATCTCGGAGTTTGTATATATAAGTAGGGGTGGGGGTGCAGCCCCCCTAATGGGGGAGTGCAGGGGGGCTTGCCCCACCTGCTAAAACTGTTGTAGAATGTTGAGTAGCTTTGAAGATGTACTATGCGGTCTTTCCTGTTTTGACTATGGCTGTTCGAAAATGTCGATTCGATATCCACAGAAAACACCATTCGACGATTTTATTGTTCGGTCATCTGTGTTCCTTACAAATGCATCAGCTATATCATCTTCCGACTAATTTGCATTCGGACATGTGATAGTAAACCTATATATATATATATATATATATATATATATATATATATATATATATATATATATATATATATATATATATATATGCGCAGAGGTGTGATTTAATTTCAACAGTAGAGATGGCCGAACGGTGGATATGTTGATGGTATGGAATGTAGATACAGGTAAGTGGGGATGAGGGGGGGTGACAGTTTGTGTGTGTGTGTGTGTGTGTGTGTGTGTGTGTGTGTGTGTGTGTGTGTGTGTGTGTGTGTGTGTGTGTGTGTGTGTGTGTGTGTGTGTGTGTGCATGTGAGTTAGGGGTAGGGTTGGGAATGAGTGAAGGATTGGTGTTGTATGTTTGTATGCAAGTTTGTATATTTTTGGGTAAGGGTTAGGTTAGGGGATAGATGTACTGTTGTTTGTGTGTGTGTTTGTGAATGTTTGTGTGTCAGAGTCTGTCTTGTGTAGATGGCTAGATGCAGTGCTGTGGGAAGGTTTTATTAATGTTAAGGTGTAGTGATAGGGTTGGGGGAAGGGGCAGCATTAGGGTTAGGGTTAACACCCATTACTAAGATGATGCAGGGAGGTGGAGTGGACTTGCATCTTAAGTGTTTAATAGAGGACCTTGAAATGTTAATAACATGTAGAGATCCTTTGTTTTAGTCACTGCTGCTAAACATTCTATTTTTCCAAGCAGTTTGTAACAAAGCAGCCTATATGATGGGTTGGGTAGATATTGTGATACAAATATTTCACTTGTCTTATCCTTGCAACACTTACTAGCCCTTGAAATCCTAGCACAAGTGGCGTACATAGAAAAGTTACCGTGTATGTCAACAAACATACATAGAACAGTTACCATGTATGTCAACAAACATAGAACAGTTACCATGTATGTCAACAAACATACATAGAACAGTTACCATGTATGTCACAAACATACATAGAACAGTTACCATGTATGTCAACAAATATACATAGAACAGTTACCATGTATGTCAACAAACATACATAGAACAGTTACCATGTATGTCAACAAACATAGAACAGTTACCATGTATGTCAACAAGCATACATAGAACAGTTACCATGTATGTCACAAACATACATAGAACAGTTACCATGTATGTCAACAAATATACATAGAACAGTTACCATGTATGTCAACAAACATACATAGAACAGTTACCATGTATGTCAACAAACATAGAACAGTTACCATGTATGTCAACAAACATGCATAGAACAGTTACCATGTATGTCACAAACATACATAGATCAGTTACCATGTATGTCAACAAACATGCATAGAACAGTTACCATGTATGTCAACAAACATACAGGAAGTTTGAAGAGTAATTGGTGAATCAGCCAAGGATACACACTTATTTTGGTGATAAATACAGAGACAGAACACTGACAAGGCAAAAAGTAGTGCATCCCCTTTCTTCCTCCTAATTGAGATGGTCAGAAATAACTTCCTCACAAATCAGAATGTTGGTTAAATTTGGTATAGTTGTTTGAATATGCAGGTAGGATAACCCACCCTGTCAAGTTATTGCTTTTTCTGTGACCTGCATCAAACTAGAAAGGCTGACAAATGCTCCAGGAGCTACGCTTCCATATTGCACATGTGGAGCACTAGAGCTAAGCCAGCAGCAAAACGTAGTCCCTGTAACAGGAAAACTCTGTAATACAAGGAATCTGAATAATTGTGCCATCAAAGAAAATGGCAGACCACTGTAACAGTTTCCTGATGGGAAGATGGCTGTATTGATCAAGTACAATGCCACATTAACACTAGCATGAATCACTTTCTTACCTAGTTCTTACCAAGGTTATAAAAAAACACTCCTCTGCACATTTGTCAAACTACAAGTCTGTGTGAAATTAGAGAGGAATTAAAAATTATACTCAGGATAATTTGTTTGTTTTATTTATTGATATTTGCTTACCGGGAAAGTCTGACTGAAAACAGGTGCCCTTTTTCAGTGGAAGCCTGGGGAGAAAAGCTTGAAGGTAACAAACTTAAAGCAATCAATATTAACAATAACCAATTTTATAATGCAGTTTCACTAAATACATATGCGGCTGAGTATAACAACACAAACTGGGTCTAAGTGTCAGGCCTTTTAATGACCTTTATTGCTAAACTTAACCTGTTACTATCAGTTTGTGAACTTTAAAGCCAGATCATGACACCTTCATATCTTTCCCACTTGCTCACTTCATATTTGATTACCATATTTATCTTATCTACATATCTACACACAAATACAGTAGAATTTATTGCATGCCTGCATCCCTCTGCACTTACCATTGCAGGTTTCAGCTACCCTTTCTGCCTTGACAAGATGACTGGGGAGGATACTTAACAAGATGCAGTGAGGATACTTAACTAAATGCAGTGTTCTGCACAACACAGTTTCAATGCATACAAGACAATTATGACCCATTAGCCATACAACCCATCCATTCAAAGATAGACTTGCATTTAATGGACAATGTTTTTTCAGCATTAGAGCCCAGCTACGCAAAAGCTAGAAGGAGTTGTTAGGTTATTAGTGACTCATTGTTGCAGATCATACTTTTACAGGGAATTGTAAAACAGAAACTAAAATCCTGAGATTGAAAATGCTAGTTACAAAATTTAATATTATTCTTGGCCTTCAAGATACCTTTATTTTTGAAGTTATTATTTTGTATAAACTATGCTTACTATATTTTTTCTCTCCAATGAAGCACCTTAACTACAGCTGTTCCAATCTTTTCAAGTTGTGAAGATGCGAATCCTTTTGGCGAATGATGACATAAAGGTACATGGCACGCTGACAGAGGTAGTAGTAACATGCATATTACTTAAAAAAACCCATCTGTAATTGGTTTACAAAGAAAATATAGCATTTTATACATACTAATACTTTAGTTGTTTTTAGAAGATTAAAAACTGCATCTTTGTATAGCTTCCCTGTCTGCGCACACACCCACGCACACATAGAGTCTGACTACTGCACTTTTATGTTGAACATATTTTGGTCAGATTGTGCCAGACTTCACTTAATCAGAAAGTGGAAACTTTGAAGAATAACAGTTTGGACTGAAGACGGCAAATTAGGACATGCCTTTAACTGATTTTCATGGCAGGTCAGATGGTGGATTAGTGATGTGATTGTTCTTGTACACAGATTAGTGTTGCGTTAATTAAGGGCTCGTTGGGAACAGCAATCATGTGAGCCATTCTGAGCTCTTCAACACTTATAGCATATGTTCTTAGCTTATGCAACACACTTCTATTTATCAGGAAAATAAAGTCTCTCCTTTGTTCTTTGTTACTTTGTGCCTTTGCTGTCCTTGTACCAGTGAGAGCTTTCGTTAGCAGAGAGCACATGGATTCTGTCACATGGGAAGCAGCCATAAGGCTGCGGACTTAGCTAGACTAATTACCCATATTCTGTAAAGTGAGCCTCACGTCTCTGTGCTCTGCTAAGGAAAGAGTGTACCTCTTAACAGGACCGAGGCAGCATATGAATTGAGCATTTTAAAGTTCTGCATACCTTTCCATATCCTAATCCTTGGGAATCCTTTTGTCATTATTTTTGGCACCATCCAGATGTTGGATTAATTTGTTAAGGTACTATACCAGTGTGTTGCAGCCCAGCCACCTACCCCGAAAAGGACATGCAGGTAATGCTTCTTATGGGGGTCCCAGTCTTCCAGATGAAAAGCTGCCATCTTGAGCTTCACATTCTGTGTCCACTTCTGACTCATAAAAAGTAACTTGCAGCAGGAAGAACATGCGCAAATAATGGGAGCGTTACAGGTTGTCTTAGAAATAAAGATTTTGTGGCAGAATTGCTGTACAGAATTTGTCACAATATAAAGGAAATGACATGTGACAAGACAGAGTTTATTCCCATTTGCTGAACCACACAGTAAAATTAAATGACTTACTGAGTAAATAATTCAGAATTCTACAGTTTGCAAGAAATGCTGATAGGTTAATGGGATTTAAATCTATATCTAAAACGTGTAGCTTGGTGATCCTTAATTATTCCATGCAAAAACGAACAAACAAGAACCTCCAAAACAGCCACTTATAATCTCATTATCTGTGCTAAAACCTATACACATAATGCTGTTCTACCTGTTCTTTTAGCAACCGTACAGTGAATTGTTTAATGCTTTCTAGTTTTTATATTCATCATGTAGCACATAGATATGTTTTGTTGTGCATAGCTGGGAAATATTAGTACTGTCCACTGCAAACCCAATCAATCCACTCTGTAGTTCTGATGAGCAGGCTCTTTGTACAATAATTTGAAGCATATCCTAGCTAAAATACTGCTCAAATGACCAGATTTTTACCATATATTTTTGGTCTGTTCCTCATAAAATTTGCGATTTTTCTGGCAAATAATTTAAGACTGAAGTCATGAAATAATATCATACATTTGACTTTCAGACTTTCTAACCTTTAAAAACACATGCAAATATAAAAGCTGCTATTCTAGCAATTTTCTAAGATTATAAGAGGAATATTTAAAAATGTCACTGATTTTGAGTCTTTATCCCCCAACCACATTATTTTTGGCTTTGTTCAAATTTCTTATACTTAGAGGTTGAGAGGTACACTACTTAGGCAATAAAATGCAGTTGCTTTGAGCTGTGTGTGTGTGTGTGTGTGTGTGTGTGTGTGTGTGTGTGTGTGTGTGTGTGTGTGTGTGTGTGCGCGCACGTGTGTGTGTGTGTGTGTGTGTGTGTGTGTGTGTGTGTGTGCGTGTGTGTGTGTGTGTGTGTGTGTGTGTGTGTGTGTGTGTGTGTGTGTGTGTGTGTGTGTGTGTGTGTGTGTGTGTGTGTGTGTGTGTGTGTGTGTGTGTGTGTATCTATGCACAAGTGCAGTACTAACTTATTCATCTGAGTAATAACCTTTGGCTGCAGAAGCACAATGTGCCATCCAATTATAATTTGACAGGTAGTATTAAGAAATGTAGAGCTTCTCATTCCAGGTAATACAAAATTTGACAGTGAAGAAGGCAACCCAAGCGTAGGTAGCTGATGGTAATAGTACGGAGGAAAATTAAATGGGATAAAGGAAGGAAGGAACAGAATGGAAAGATATATGCTTTCCACGTCCCCATCCAAGTAAACAAAGAAGAAGTCTGGAATAGGTATCATGTAGAGATGGAACAAAGGAAAGAAGATGATCTTGAGCTGACAGGGAGAAGAATGATGGAAGGGTGTCGTGGAAAAAAGCAAATGCGGTACATAAAGTGGCACTGGAAGTACTTCCAGGATGTGCTATCCTCCTCCAACAAAGTAATGCTTGGGAGTAGACTCCTAGCCATTTTGGACTGGGCAAGTTATGACAAACTGCATATGCAAAAGGACACACCAATACATGCCCCTTTGCCATAGTTATTTTTCATTTTAAAAAGTGCTGGTTTCAAGATCAATGAAAATACGTATGCATTACGGTGCTTTTTAAAATTTGGTATTAAGATGAATATCAGTCATCCAGCAATGGAAAGAACATTTTCTCTAAATATTGACAGATAATGGAAAGTAGTAAGCTCCACTTAAATAATTAGCAGGATATTTTTTTTTCTGAAAATATGTGCCTTTGCCCACACGCATGCCTATACTATTTAACTGTACCCTCCAAACAGGCTTTGTGCCTCATGAATGGAGAACAGTGACAGTCATCCGTTTGCACAAAGGTGGCCCATCTACAGACCCTGGAAGCTACAGACCCATAAGTCTCACTAGTCATAATATGCAAAGCCATGGAAAGAATTATAGTGGAAATGATCAATAATATCATGGGAAACCTCCAGACACTGGATCCAAACTACTGTGTATCATCAAAATCAGTACATGCCTACTCAACCTGGTGGACTTCTTTGAGAAGGTCATCAAAGCAATGGATGAGGGCAAAATGGTTCTCAGTGCTTACCTTGATCTGGCTAAGGCATTTGACACAATATTCCCCTCAGGCATTGTTGACAAACTCAGCAGGTTAGGTACAAACCCTTATGTCACCCAGTGGATAGCCAGCTGAGTCTTGGACAGGACTGAGGAAGTTAGAAACTAGGAGTCCACTTCTACAAAGAGGCCAGTCACAAGCAGAGTCCCCCAGGGATTGGTCCAGACTTCTCCTTTTTGGCATTCACTTCTCTGACGTCAAGACCAATGTCAATAGCCTCTGGCTGACTAAGTTTGCAGATGATTGCAAATTAGGAGCTGTCATTGAATCATCTACTGACAGAAATGTTCTCTAAGAAGGGCTGACACAGACAAACAATTGGTGTCAGAGCCATGGACTAAAACTAAATGCCAAGAAATACCTAACAGTATCCTTTGGGAAGTCATCCACCACTGGTAACTATCATATTGACAACACACCCCTAAGAGTTGACCTAGTAATCAAGGACTTGGGGACACACATAGACAGTAATTTAGCCTTTGACCATCACATGTCTACAGTAGTGAGGAAATCATTCTATTCTGTGCAACTTATAAACAAAGATATGGCATCTATTTCCAAGGAAGTTATTGCTCCACTGTATTTGGCATTCAACAGACTTTTCACTGAGTTCAGTGCCCCCTTTGGTATGTACCTAACCAGGCATATCCAGCAGCTGGAATGTTCGCAGAGGTTCCTCACTGAAAGAATTCAGAGTGTAAGTCACATGTCCTAAGCAGACCACCTCAAGGCCCTATCTGTCTATTCTGTCTCCTACAGGCTGTTGAGGTGAAACCTATGATTGGCATACAAGAAATTGTCAGACCCCACTCTGATGGACCTCCTGCATATCTACAAAGCAAACAGCACTAGAAGTGCCCATTCTAAAGAGATAAACCTTGCCTGTGATATAAATAGGACTTACTGGAGACACATATGTGTATCCCAGACACTACCCCTTCTCTGGAATAGGCTCCCTATCCATGTGAAGCAAAGTTCCTCCCTAAACAAATTAAGTGTAATTTGGATAATTTGATGGGGAACTGGAAACTCAACCCTGTTTTGACACATATGTCTCTAGTGAGCACAGGCAGCCTGTAAATGGTTAATCTCCCAGGCTCCTAATTGTGAATGTTTCACTTTTCAAGCTCTGGCTTACACTTATCAAGGTTACCAGAACTTATGAGAGACTTAGGCTGCATAATTAGGCTTAACAAGGCCTTGTGGTTGTTAGCTTAGTAAACACCTATGAACCTATGAACCTATGTGTCTGAGGTTCATGAGCACTGTAACTTTATACTTTGCCTTTGTATATTGAATTAACAGTAAGATAAAATACTTACATTTCAATCTGTGTCTTTACTCTAAATTTTAACAGATTTTTTGCTTGGGCTGGTGCTGAAATGCTCAGTTTTATTTATCATTTTGTTTCGATTTTATGATAGTTTTAAAAGTTAACTGTTCCATCATTATATGTATATGCTATTTTCAGGGGGGGGGGGTCAATCTAACGAAGACCATTAGAGAACATGCACAAACTTTTTACCACCCCAAAAGGAGATTTTTTTTCAGAAAATTTTGCTAATACAGTACCAGGCTTGCTCTTTCTTTTTTTAATTGCATTAGCAGGTCTGAGTACAAGCTGTGGTGGTGGTGCTGCGGTAGCGTTGTTGCCTCACAGTAAGACGTTGTCCTGTTCGATTCTCAGCTAAAGCGTCTTCTGTGTGGAGACATGCGTGAATGGGCGTACCTTCGTTGAAGGTTGTGCATCAGGCCTGGCAAGTGTGTACGTAAAAATCTACTGCCAATCATTAGCGGATTGGAGTTCCGCTGTGGCGACCCCTAACCGGGAAAAGCCAAAAGATACAACAACAACATTAGCAGGTCTGAGTACATGTGATGGGAAGCCTAGGTAGCTAAGGTAGTTATGTAATCAGTAGGATGGCAGATACTTTTACAGTATAGCCCAAAACATAGTCAAATCTCACTCCTAGCTTTTATTCATGTAGCACTGACTACATACATGCAACTCAGATACATACATATGGGTCTATATCAGAACACCGAAAGTTCATACTTTCGAATGTTCTTACATCGACCCCTATTCAGCGAAACGACCGATAACCAAATTTTTTCCAAGGGAAAGAATTTGGTTGTCCATTTCTGTCGTTTCGCTATTTTCAGCACTGTGGTGGAAAGTTACTGGTCGGGTTCATGTAAGTGTGTGATTGGGCGGGGGTTAGGTGAATTAGGGCTAGGGCGTGAGGGAGGTATGTGTGCGATTGTGTGGATGTGAGGATTAGGGTGGGTTAGGTGAGTTAGGGTTAGGGAGCGGGTGAGGTGAGTGTGCGATAGTGACGGACCTTAGGGTTAGGGTTTGGGTTAAGATAAGTGGACAGTTAGTAGTGTTTGTACAGTTTAGTGTAGGGTTAGCTGTAAGATTTTGGGTGTATGTGTGTGGATTGCTGTTTGTTTGGTGTGCTTGTGTTGTGTGTATGTGTTTTGGAACAGTGAATTATTTCCCCTAGGAAAAATTTGCTGTTCAGAATGCTTGATGTTGTCGGGGCTGATGTAAGGACATTCGAAAATATGAACTTTCTGTGTTCTGATATAGACCCCATACATACAAATGTTTCAAGCACGGGCATTAATGCCCTTCTAGCTTGCCAATAGACCAAAACACTTGTTCCCATAATAAATGTCCAGGCTGTGCTTAAAAATATCTAAACTAGTACTTGCTTTAATGTAATTTGTTAGTCTGTTCCATGCATCAGATACTCTGTCAGAGAACCAATTAGTACACTTCTCATTCCTATAGAATCTTCTACATAGGTTGTCTGATGATTCTCTAGTACTTTTGGATAACCCCAAACATTCCCAGAAGTAGCTGTCCCTAAATGTCCTATATACCTGAATAAGATCTCCTCTTAAATATCTGTAAGAGACAAGTTCAGATATTTTAGTCTTTCATAACAACAGATTTTCACATCCATGGATGCCCTTGGTATATTTCCGCTGTACTCATTCCAGTTTACTCATGCTTGTTTTCTTATAGGGTTTCCACATTGTTATTCCATGCTCAAGTTTGGGTCTAATATAACTAACAAACAATGACTTCATTATTTTTGACTTCCTAGACTTTATAAATCTTTTTATACAACCTATAGTTCTATAACTATCATTAGCCAATTGGTTGATATGATTAGAAAAACTCATAGCTGAATCTACCCATATACCCAGGTCCTTAAATGAGTTTACAGTTTCAATCACTGTGTGCTGTATTAAATATTCACCTTTCAGTTTATGTCTCCCAAATCTCACATGGTTAGTTTTTGATGTATTTATCAACATATTATTCTCCTGTACCTAAATGGTCAATTTAGTCAAATTATTTTGCAGACATGTCTTATCTGTAACACTTGTAATCAGTTTACCCAATTTCGGGTTGTCAGCATATAGACTGTAGAACACCTCAGATGAAAAAGTAAGGTCTGAAAGATACAATCTAAACAAGTAAGGGCCTAGGACAGAGCCCTATGGGACACCTTGACTGTAACCAAGGATTTCACCTGTCCATTTGGTGTGTGATACTTGCCATGTCCTATTTGTAAGCCATGCAGCTATCCATCTTATCAACAGTACATCAATACCTAGTTGTACTAATTTATTGATCAGTGTTTTGCGTATGCCCTGTCAAATGCTGAAGTTAAATCTATATAAATCACATCACAGCACAATCTTTCATTCATAACTGTTATTATTTTGTTATAGAACATCATGTTACAGGTGGTAATAGATCTATTTTTAACATATGCATGCTGATATATGGTTTCAAGTCCCAACCTAGCCATTTCTGACAATAACTTATCCAGTATTACCTTCTGCATTATTTTTCCACAACATGAACGTAGACTTAAGGGTCTGTATGATTCTGGGTTTGTCCTACTCCCCTTTCCCTTAAAGACAGGTTTAATAAGTGCATGTCTCCAATCTTGAGACTGCTTCTTAGAATGCTCCTGGACTAGATGCATAACAATGATTCTCAGTTTAAATGCATAGTGTAGCTTAGATACCATGCACTTTTAACTGATATTTTCTTTCAAAGAGTCACGTGATGACCAACTTCCTAATTTCTGTTTTGTTTTTGGTTTTGAATCATTGTATCTTAACAATGACATACAACCTGTGTGGCTTACATTGTACCTTTTGAAATACACATTTTTTGCACTGTTGATTTTATTTGTTTTATGGCATCTAGAATTTGCCAATGTTCATACCTCTCAACCTCTTAGTGCAAAAACCTGGACAAAGCCAAACATAATGGTGGGACAAAGGCCTAAAATGTGAACAGATTTTAAATATTGCTCTTAGAACATTTCTATAATATCATGATTTGCATTAGCATGCATTTTCTCAAGGATATGAAGTATGAAACTCAAATGTATGTCATTATTTAGTTACTTAAGTCCCCAGTGATTTGCCAGAAAACCACACATTTTATAGAAATAAGAAGGAAATATCTGAGCCTTCTGTGAATATCTGGACAGTTGTATCTATGTTATTTAAGACTGTTGATGATCTAGTCATATATAAATGTGTCTACAGCATCTTACATGTCTACTTTGTTCAGAAAAGAACAACAAAAATTGGTACGTACATATTATTGCAACCAGATCTTTGCGGTTGCGAAATTCAAATACTTTAACAGAAACGATTGCATGAAAGAGTTGAAACTGCTAATCAAAGTCCTTATTGCTGCCAAAAAAACATTGACCTAGCTTCAGGAACAGGAACTCAACATTAATTCCTCTTCCTGTCTGGCGTGTGTTACAGATGCATGCTTGACTGATAATGCCACTTCCCTGAAAATGCAGATTGTCTGACCTCCTTCAGATGCCCCATCTTGATGATTCCCACATTGATGAAAGTCTCTTTTTGATGGAATAAGTGTAACATTCTCTCACAAAGACACAAAGACTAGTGTGTGTATATGTTTAAAAAGACTGAGTAGACAGACAGATCAGAGTAAAAGGTGTGTGTGCATGTGTGTTTGTGTGTGTGTGTGTGTGTGTGTGTGTGTGTGTGTGTGTGTGTGTGTGTGTGTGTGCGTGTGTGTGTGTGTGTGTGTGTGTGTGTGTGTGTGTGTGTGTGTGTGTGTGTGTGTGTGTGTGTGTGTGTGTGTTTATCAAAGGTAGGTAACCAGAGCAATTGATTTTTTTTTGTTCGTTGTTGAATAGAATGGAGTCATTCATCTGTGATACAATTCTATATAAAAATGACCTTGTGTTGTTATAGTAGGCACAGAGCTTAGGGTCTGCTACAAGCACTCGAGCCTCAAGCACTTGAAAGTCACTGTCTTGAAGTGAGGGACTTTATCATTGTGTAGCTCATGCAAGGTGCAGTTCACACTTGAACTTGAATATGAGTTTGAGCAAGCAGCTGCCTCACCTTAGCTGAACACATTATTTGATTTTGAGCAAGGTAAGTGTGGAAGCCATGGGGAGGAAACATGGGTAAGTGTGGAAGCTGGGGAGGCATGGGTAAATGTGGAAGCCATGGGGGGAAAATGGGTAAATGTGGAAGCCATGGGAGGGAACATGGGTAAATGTGAAAGCCATGGGGAGGGAACATGGATAAGTGTGTAAGCCATGGGGAGGAAACATGGGTAAGTGTGGAAGCCATGGGGAGGGATCATGGGTAAGTGTGGAAGCCATGGGGAGGGAACATGGGTAAGTGTGGAAGCCATGGGGAGGGAACATGGGTAAGTGTGGAAGCCATGGGGAGGAAACATGGGTAAGTGTGGAAGCCATGGGGAGGGAACATGGGTTAGTGTGGAAGCCATGGGGAGGGAACATGGGTAAGTGTTGAAGCCATGGGAAGGGAACATGGGTAATTATGGAAGCCGTGGGTAGGGAACATGGGTAAGTGTGGAAGCCATGGGAAGGGAACATGGGTAAGTGTGGAAGTCATGGGGAGGGGACATGGGTAAGTGTTGAAGCTGTGGGGAGGGAACATGGGTAAGTGTGGAAGCTGTGGGGAGGGAACATGGGGAGGATTTTTAGGTTAGGGAATGGGAAGGAGTTTTAGAGTTAGGAAGGTAAAATGGAGTTTTAAGTTTAGGGAGTAGAAGGGAAGCTTTAGGGTTAGGGTGTGATTTGGGAATTTACATTTAGGGAGGGTTTTAGAATTTTAGCCTAGGGAATGATTGGAGACTTTAGGAGTAGAGAGGGTAAGTAGAGTTTGAGGGTAAGGGAGAAAGGGCTCAGGATGGGAAATAGGTGGAAGTTTTTGGGTTAGAGTTGGGGTTTTGATAGGGCTATACAGTTTTAAAATGACTGGTGCTGGGATGGCTATGCAGAAATGGGAGATTGGAATAGTGAGAATTTGAGATCTCAGTTTTTAGACCAAGTGGTAGTGAACAAGTGTGTCAGAGGATACTAGCACATGAGCACCTGTAGTAAACCCCTGAGTTTAGATAATGTTATAGGTTCATAGGTTCATAGACAAGTATTAGGCTAGCTGCCCTTGAATTCCATTTTAAGCATTGGCAGTTTCCCTTCTGGTGCTTGAATTAACTAATCCCATTCAATGTCAGGTCTGTCTTACCTATCCCATTGTCAATAACTGTATATTACCACGAGTGAGAATAACTGGGATCATATTATCATATGTGTTGGTAGCCTGCAAGCCCACTGAATAAATAGATAATTTTCTGCCATGATTTGACAAGGTGCTTACAATTAAAGTGGAAATTTGGCCTGGACATGGGGAAGTTCGTGTCACCTTGCCATATGAGGAACCAGCTTATTCAGTATTTGTAGTGATGCAGAAAACATCCAAAAATAGAGAAGAAAACACTGAAAATATATAATGACTGCTTGCAAGGAACATAGATGACAGCAAAAGAATGAAGGAAGTTCAGTGATACACCTCATCTGTCCCTAATTTTGCATAACATACTTGATTTTGCTTCATATTTTGTGCTGTCCTTCATGACACTTCTTATTTTCTGGTAACTCACTGAAGATTATAATCAGAAGATAATGCCAGACCTGAGAGTGTTATCCTTACTGTTTTGATAATGCATGTTGATGCAGATTTTGTTGCTGTCACTTTTTTAGTGAATTTGAGTAATATTTAAAAAGTGTCACTGATTTTGTGACTTTGCTCCTCCCCCATTATTCATAGCTCTGCCCAGAGTTCTTGAGCAATGAAGTTGACAGATATGAGTTCAAGGGGAACATTACCTGAAGGAAGTAAAAGAAATATATAGCAAACATTGATCTGCAAAATAATTCTCTGTGGATACATACATAGCTGAAAGTATATACATACAAATATTTCAGGAATGGTCAATAATGCCCTTCTTGCTTGGCAATATTCCAAAGCAGCTACTCCATAATAAGTGTGCAAACAGTACTTAAAAGTATGCAAACTAGTGCTTGCTTTGATACAATTTGGAAGCCTATTTCCTGGGATCAGCTACTCTCCCGTTGAACCAATATACCACTCTCATTCCTATATAATCTCTTACACAGCTTGCCCAATGCTTCTCTAATAATCTTTGATGTCAAAAGACTTCCCAGAGGTCGTTGCCTCTAAATGCCCTATAACCCAAATAAAGTCTTTTCTTAAATATCTCTATGAGACACTGTACAAGTCGAGATATTTTAATCTTTCACAGTAAAATGAGAATGGTATGACATCATCTTAAACTATCTGCACTAGAAGAAGATGAGGAAAGGTGTAAAGTAGTGAGTATGAATCCCCTGGTAGATGTAGATTTAGTAGGAATTCTTACAAAAAATACATATATAAAACTTTGAGGGAGTTAAAAGTTAAGCACACATAGTAGGGTACTTTTTTGTGGGGGGAGGGGTGGCATAACTGTTAAGGTCTTAACCTCATAGATACAAGATACAAGGTCTGATTCTACCCTCTAGCAATTGAAAAGGCTTGTAAATCTCTACAGACAACCTAACATTTATTATTTTATTTATTATTTTATTTTACATTTTTTGACTGGGCTAGTCCAACTGGATATATATCCATTTTCAGCAGAGGCTCGGGGAGAAAAGCTCCAGCAGTAGACAAAGAATGTACATTACATTTATACATGAAAAGATACAAACAGAGAATTCATTTGAATATAGCGATAGGCTAAACATATACACTGTAAAAGGTCTGACGTTAAATCAAACACAGTTCATAAACTTTCAGTCTTAGTACAATGATAAAGTATCCCTGAACCACGTGATATAGGAGAGAGTTAGTCAGGGTAAGTACAGGGACATAGCCAACGTGTTCTGAAGTACTGTTTAAGGTTAGTTTTAAATAGGGTTATTGATGAAACCAAGGTAAGATAAGTAGGCGGTGAGTTCCAGATTTTGCCAACAGTGTTAGAGAACAAGGAGTCACCGGCTGTGTTGTTGGTTTTAACTATCTGTACTTGTAGCCTGTTGGATGAGCATAGGGTCTTAAGGTTGTTGTATGGGGTGATAAGATTATTAAGTATGGGAGTGTTATCAGGTTGATAAAGAATTTTATGTGCAATTATAATTTGATTGTATTGTAGTTGGTTAGGCAGTTCTAATCATCCTAACTGTAAAAGGAAAAACTTCAAAGATCAATACACATTAGGTTCAAGCAAGGCACCCTTTATTACTTGCAGCAAGGAGACAAAGCATGTAGGTACAAGGTTTGTCTGACTATCTGGTGGTCAGTATGTTATTCTTATACAATTCTCTTCATGTCACACAGAAAATGTTACTAATCTACTGCTGACGTAGTTGAACACAACTTTCTGTATGTTACACAGAAAATGTTACCAGACTTATTGCTGATATGATCAGATTATTGCTATCTTGCAAAAACATTTGAGAAAAACAACCTGGCCTTGGGCTTATTTTAGCCCACCTTGTCTTTTCAATTCTTCCATTGTACAGTTCTAATATATGCAATACATTTTGTCTAGATTCAAGGTACATTTCTAGCTTTGATACAAGTAGTGCTGACTATGGTTTAAGCTTTCAAACATCAATTGTTTTCTTTATCAAGACTTCTAGCAGCTGCACATTTTCTCATGGCATAAGCAGAAATAGAATGTCTCTTATTAAGTTTCCAGTAGCTGCACATATTTTCATTGCAAAAGCAGAATAAAGTGTCTCTTATTAAGTTTCTAATAGCTGTGCAGATTCATGCAGTATGAACAGAATAAATGTATTAACCCTTTTAAGCCTTTAATGTACTAAGCATGCGCATTGCTATTATGCATTTTCCTAACATTTCCCCCTTTTTAATACTTTTATTCTACTTTCAAAACAAGCATAAACAGTTTTTTCTTCCCTTAAACTCTTCCCACTCAGGATTTGTAGTTAAGAGAGTCATTTAGTTTAAGCCCATGAAAGCATTTTCAGTTTTTCAGTAACTCTTCGAGTTCAGCATCTTGGTATAAGGCTTCAGAAACTGAAATGTCTACAATATTTTTGATTAGTCCTTTTATGCAAGGAATGCAGCAGCACCCACACACTATCAGTAGAGCTATCCCTACACAGAAGGCAATCAGAATGTTCATCAGGATACTGCCCCACCCCCCAAACAATTTCTCGAAAAAGTCCATCAATGGATTTGGTCCTGGTTTGATCATGGCTGACACCTGCTGGATTACCTCAAGATGGTTGTCTATCTCATGTTTGTGGTCAGGAATATACGAACAGCACTCCTCCTGGATTAAAGCACACGTACCTCCTCTCGCCACTAGGGTGAAGCCAAGAGCCATGTGATTTTGAAGTACCACTGTTCTCATGGCAGTCAGTTCATTGGTTACCAATTCTAGGGCAGAAATGGTTGCATTACTCATTATTTCGAGAAGCTTAGACAATTTTCTCAGTTCCCAGATTGATTTTGTTGCTCCATATGCTCGTAATACGCCTGCCCACGATATAACAGTATCACTCTGATCCATGTGCGACTGTCCTTTGCTGTTCCCTGGACCTAAGTTTTGATGTTTTTTCCAGACTGCATTGATTTGTCCCACTGGATTGACAGGCTTCTTGATTTCTCGGACATTCTGAATCTTCCTTTGAGGTAAAACTGTAGTGTGTCGTATGGCCGGAACCAGGTATCCCAAAAAACAACTACCGGACCAATTCTCGGGTAGCCATTTATATGCTTTTCTTCCACATAAAAAGTAACAATCTTCCACTTTAGTAGTAACTTTACTATACCCTTGCTCTGCATGAAACATTTTTCTGTCAATTATAGACATCTATTTGTAGAGATCAGCATTATGTTTTACTTCTTTAATTGTCCTATGCATCAGTTCAACAAATGAATCATAGCTCGTGTTGCAATAGAATTTGATGTTATCGGAGTTAGTGTAGCATCTATAGGGAACAGTTACATTGCAATAGCTCCAACCCACCTTGACTGTATCATTCTTATAAAAACACATAGTTTCTTTCTGTCGAATAGACAAGTGCAATGCTACCTTATCTTTTGATGTGACATCTGATGTATCATGAATTAAGTTTTCCCAGGTCTTGTTGACCCCTAGGGGAACTGCAGTCAACAGTAGCCCCCCATATGCTGTTGGTAAAGCTGTGCAAATCCAGCAATTTGAAACATTGAAGGTTTCAGCATACACATATTTGATTGCCTGGTAAGTATTAAAGTTCGGGTGCCACTCTGCATGCTTATTCAGTTCTACTTGTGTGGCTGAGAAAAGAAATGGCCACAATAAAAAGATTAGTGTCACCAGTACAGTCAACAGGATGGTCATGTAATATTTTTGTGGAAGCAGTTGTTCTGCATTTCCGTTTTCTCCGGTTCTTCCAAGTAGGTGTATTTGGATCTTACTGGATTCAGTCAACTTATTTTGGACACGTGATCTTACTCTCTGCCCTAATAGGACCTTCAGCACCGATACTTTCTTCACTGGGTTTGAGACAGATCAGTCCTATTGATCTGACTCCCCTTTGTAGCCAGACTTTGTGCTTTGGGTCCCGATGGAGAGGTAAGATCTTTGTCCAATTCAAAGTTTTTCCTGTCTCAGCTATTAATTTTCTCAATTTGCTTTTTAGTATACCATTATGCCTTTCAACTAGCCCTGCAGACTGTGGATGGTATGCACAATGATTTTTTAAAGAAATACCAAAATGCTTACTTACTGCTGTATGGTTTGATTTACAAAATGTGTACCATTGTCACTGTAGATTATTGCCGGAATGCCAAACCTAGGAATAATTTTCTTGACAAGTACTTTTGACACTGTAGCTGCATCTGGATTTTTGGTTGGAAAGGCTTCCACCTACCTGAAAAACATATCTATAATGACAAGACAATACTTTTTATTTTCACATTTGTTCAATTCTATGAAATCCATACAGATAGTGTGAAATGGATATGGTGGTGTGGGGAAACTCCCTTGCTTGGGCTTTATCGCCCCCTGTGCATGATGTTTGTTACAAATCTGACACATCAAACAAAATTTTTTAGAGTAGTTTGTAAATCCGTACATTGTGAACACTTGGTTCACCAGCTGTACCATCCCCCCTGTTGAGACATGGCACTGCCCATGGCTCAACAATGCTGCATAGTGAAACAAATTAGAGGGTAGTATCGGTTTTCCTTCTTTAGAGATGTACAGCCCCTTTTCGAGGATCGCTCCTCGTTTTATCCATCGCTGTTTTTCAGCTTGTGTAGTGAGTGTCTGCATTATTTTTAACATGTCTAGATCTAAAGTTTCAGATGGTTGCAATTCCTTATTTAAAAGAAATACTTTTGTGGCCGCTTGTTTATATCAGCTCTCGCATTACCTTTTGAAATCCTATCCTGTTGCTTGGCGTGAGCTGTACATTTGCAAATGGCCACTTTCTGAGGTAACTGAATAGATTCTAAAAGATCCAAAATAAACTGTGCATGATTTATAGGTTTACCAGTAGATGTTATCATTCCCCGGTTTTTCCACTGTTGTGCAAACACATGTACAGTGGAAAAAGCGTACTAGCTGTCAGTAAAAATGTTTACACATTTACCCTTTGCTAAGGTACATGCCCATGTCAGGGCAATCAATTCTGCTGCCTGTGCAGATAAATTGTGTGGTAAAGATTTTGCTTCTACAATCTCAGTATCAGAGACTACTGCATATCCTACTAGGTTTTTTCCTGCAGAACCCCTTTTGCATGAGCCATCCACGTAATATGTCACCTCGGCATTAACCAAGGGGACGTCTGTGAGATCTTTCCTAGGTAGGGTCTTTTGTTCAATTACCTGCAGGCAGCGGTGGGGTGTGCCATCTGCAGGGGTTGGGAGCAGCGTAGAAGGGTTCAAAGTTGTTCATCGTTCAATTGTCATATGAGGTTGGCTCAACAATATAGTCATGCAGGAAAGATGTCTAGCAGGGGAAAGATATGCCACTTTTTCTTGCAGTAAAATGATCGCAACTGCATGGGGCACTCTCAAAGTGAGAGGGTGGAACAAGACTACTGAGGCTGAAGCCTGTACTGGCATTGCAGCTGCAACTACTGCTTGTATACAGTGGGGTAAGGATTGTGCCACTGGGTCCAGCTGTGATGAATAGTAAGCGATGGGGCGTTGCTTATCCCCATGCTGTTGTGTTAATACTGATGTCATGTAACCCTGCTTGCAATCTACAGTCTGGAAAAAATGTTTATGATAGTTTGGCAATCCCAGAACTAGTGAGGATGCTATTAACTACTTTAGTTTACAAAAGGCAGACTCTGCCTCCGGTGCCCATTGTAACAAATCCTGCGCTGCCATAGGCGTCTTATATATAAGGTCAGTTAAGGGTGCAGATTCCAAAGCATAGTTTGGAATCCAGCTTCGGCAAAAATTAGTTGTACCCAGGAAGGACATCATTTCCTTCTTGATATTGGGTTTTGGTGCTTGTAAAATTGCTACTCCTGTTTTTTCCAGAGCTTCAGTTTGTCTTTGTTTACCTTATGTCCCTCAGCAGCTAAAAATCGTAGAAGTGCTATGGTATCTTCCTTACAATCCTGCTGGGTGGGGGCCGCCAGCAGAATGTCATCAACATAAAGTAAAACCTGGCTACCTTGCTTGCCGTTTCTTGTGAGAATATTGTTGGACTTTCACAATATCCCTGCGGTAGGCGTGTATATGTATATCTTTTTTCCTGAAATGTAAATGCAAACCAATACTGGCTATCAGGGTGTATCGGTATCGTAAAGAATGCGTTGCTAATGTGTACCACAGAAAAATACTTTTGTTGAGGTTTTAAGTCATTCAACAGGGTGTGTGGATCTGGCACTATGGGTGCCCTTGGTATTACCGGGTCATTTACAGCTTGTAAATCCTGGACCATACGCCATTCTCCATTGGCTTTTTTAACTGGAAATAAGGGTGTGTTACATGGTGAATTGGGAGATTCTACTAGTATCCCTCCTTTAAGTAAGGATGCTATAATAGGCATTATCCCTGTCTCTGCATCTTTTCTTAAGGGATACTGTCTCTTTTGTGGTCTAAATGCTGACTTTGGCGTAATAGTAACTGGCCCCACTGTACGAATGAGTCCTACATCTGATTTCCCTGTTGACCAGACAGTTTCTGGTATATCTCACAAGGCGTTTTCTTCCTCCTTTAGTAGGAGTGTCCATCAGCTGTCTTTGCTAGATTGCAAATGCACAGCTGGGTTGGTATGAGTTATCCAATTAAATTTTTGTACTTGTATCCCCTGTCCTGACAGTTCTAGTTCTGTCTGTTTCTCCCATCTCGTGGCTTTTTCTTCTAGGTCTGCCCATTTTATATTCTTGTTTTTAGTTAAGCTAACATGTGGTAATTAATTAGATTTATAAAATGCAAAGAACTCCTGGGGCAGTGAACAGCTGGCTACACTGTTCCCTTCTGTGTCCCAGTACAGGTTACGCAGCATCAATCTATTTGTATGATTTTTAAATAATTCTTTCTCATATTCCTTATCAGGTCCTGGTGTGTTACAAAAATACAGGGTACAGTGCAACAGGTGTTGCTTGTCAATGTCAAGGGAGGGAAACTTACTGATGGCTACGTTCATTAGTTCCTCGGTCACAGCCCCTGGACCAGTTGTAACCAAGTCCTGGCTGTACCAGTAAAACATTTCACCCTCCGATTGCACCACAAAGGTATTATTTTGTCGCTGTGATTCCATACCCTGCATGGTTGGGACTACTGCTATACCAAATATCTGCATGAGGTCTCTGCCCAAGAGATTTACTGGGCATTTTGCAGAAACTACAATTTTGCTTTTCTGTGTTAATCCTGAAACTGGATCAGTTATTGCAATGTTATGGGAGAGAGGCTCCAGATACAGCTGTCCATTAGCTGCTTTGACCAGTATGTAATCAGGTGACTCTGTTTTCTGGTAGTTTGGAGGGGCGTATCAGGGTCCGTGATGCCCCTGAGTCACACATAAATTTTACCTCCCTTCCTTCTACCAAGAGTGTAACTTCTGGTTTTGTGTCTGCTAAATAGACCTCCAAGCTCAATAAAGCTAGGTCTAATATTTTGTTTTTTTCATTGTCACTAACATCCTGCACTTTCTCTACTCCCTCTTTCACATTCTCATTTGTCCTTTCTTTACTAGCCCCTTCTAGTGATTCTTGACTATCATATAGTCTGTCCTCATCCTCCTTGTCTTCCATTGTTGCCTTCTTATTTTTCCTGCAATGCCTTGCCAAATGTCCTTTTTTACCACATTTAAAACATTCTCCCCTTTTCTTATGCCTTTCAAAGTCCTCTGATCGTTGATCAGACTGCTTGTTTCCCTGTACGTTTTTCTTGCCCTTTTTTCCAGACTGTACTACATAAACTTCTGCTCCGTCTTCTACAGAAAATACTTGAACTTTCTTTTTCTTTTTGCTATTAAAATGCCTTTTGGCATGTCTAGCATATTCAAGTAATGACTGTAACCTACTGGTACAATGGTCTACCATGTATTTTGTAATAAAACTGCTTATAGGCACTACTGCCTTTTAAAAATGCATTCTTTAACTGCTGTTCATATGGGGAATCTTGCGTTTGATCTTCAGGAACCTGCATTCCACAGTGGTTATTAAAACATTCTAACAATCTGGCATAGTACCGGTCAATTGTTTCACCTTCTTGTTAGATGCATTGATTAATGCAAGTCCAGTCTGCCCTAGGTTTCCATTTTTCAGAGATGCGGTCTGTAGGATCTTTTACTCTTGTGTCTAATTCTGCACTGCTATGTGGGAGGGGTCTTTGTGCAGCGTCATGAGGATTCCAGTTGCCACAAATCATGTACCAATCTGGCCCTACAATTTGTCTAACTACTTTTTCTACTTCTTCTCCGTTTAAGTTATAACTTAACCTCATTCCTTGTAAGTCTTCTGAGAATTTTCTAAAATTAATCTTCAGATGGGGATTTCCCTCAGTGGCTTTCCGGATATCTTCCGGAGTCCAAGGTCTATATACTAAGATAGTTGGGTCCTGATTGTCCTGACCTGCCTGAGGATTAGGTACTTCTATAAGCGGGCATATTTCTTCTTCTTCTCCTATAGATCGTGAATTCTTAACTATTTGCCATAACTCAATACCTTTTTCTGAATTACTTGCCTTTGTTCGGGGCCTGGTCCCGATGGGATCTCTGATTTTAGTTAGTTTTAGTTTTATAATATCTCTATCTTCAGTGACCACAGGGTATAGTGGGGGTGGACTAACTTGTTCACTCGCTTCATATTCTGGTAAGGGAGGCAGAGGTGCTGATCCTATTACTAAGTTATTATCCTCCTTATCTAAAAACATTGCTTTTGAATCTTTGTTCCTTTGGTCCCTACGGTTTACTTCCTCCAGCCACCTGTGTGCCTGAGGAATTCCTAACCGCCGTTGCTTTTTTACCTGACCCTTGGAATCATTTTTGAGTTGTTTGATAAGTTTGATAAGTGAGGATTTTTCTAATTTTCCATCGAATTCATATTTATTAACCCATTTTGAAAAATATCTAATATTATCGCTCTGCGACTGCATATATTTTGCGTCTTCTGTTAACGGCGGGTTCTGGGGTGTTTTTGTGCAATTATTACCCATTTTATTTTACCTTTGATTGTTACGTAACTTCTCTTAATTTTAACGTGTACCACGGATTTTGTTATAGTCTCTTCAGAATGACTGCCTACTTATTCTGTTTCTCCTGATCTATGACAAGACAGTACTCTTTTTTTATCCCTGACTGTAAGAAAAATACAATCTGATAAAAAACAATACACATCTAGTCCCTGATCTAAACTAGAAAACAGGAAAAAGTAGATTCACCTTACCTGAGCCCACATGATTGATCACCGATTCGCAGAGACCTGTCCTTCAGTCAGAGATCAGAAAGTGGCTGGCCTCTTTTGACGACAATTCAGTTGGAGGACTTTCCATATAAGAAGAACCGATTTGGTTTCTTCCCCGTATTGTTTCAGCCACCTGGCCATCTGATCCGAGGTGAAGAGAGGGTTCCGGTCCGAAGGACCAATCTGTAAAAGAAAAAACTTCAAAGATCAATGCACATTAGGTTCAAGTAAGGCATGCTTTATTACTTGGAGCAAAGAGACAAAGCATGTAGGTACAAGGTTTGTCTGACTATCTGGTGGTCAGTATGTTATTCTTATACAATTCTCTTCATGTCAGACAGAAAATGTTACTAATCTACTGCTGACGTAGTTGAACACAACTTTCTGTATGCTACACAGAAAATGTTACCAGGCTTATTGCTGATATGATCAGATTATTGCTGTCATGCAAAAACATTTGAGAAAAACAACCTGGCCTTGGGCTTATTTTAGCCCACCTTGTCTTTTCAATTCTTCCATTTTACAGTTCTAATATATGCGATACATTTTGTCTAGATTCAAGGTACATTTCTAGCTTTGGTACAAGTAGTGCTGACTTTGGTTTAAGCTTTCAAACATCTATTGTTTTCTTTATCGACTTCTAGCAGCTGCACATTTTCTCATGGCATAAGCAGAAATAGAATGTCTCTTATTAAGTTTCCGGTAGCTGCAGATATTTTCATTGCATAAGCAGAATAAAGTGTCTCTTATTAAGTTTCTAATAGCTGTGCAGATTCATGCAGTATGAACAGAATAAATGCATTAACCCTTTTAAGCCTTTAATGTACTAAGCATGCACATTCCTATTATGCATTTTCCTAACACTAACTGACTCAAGTTATGACAGTTTTGGGTTCTGTATGCAGCTCCAGTGGCAAACCTAACAATGTTATTATAGAAGCTTGCCAGTTTGTTAAGGTTATTTTTACTCAGATTTGTAAATATATATTAAATAAGGTAAATTTACCTACGTACTATATATATATATATATATATATATATATATATATATATATATATATATATATATATATATATATATATATATATATATATATATATATATATATATATATATATATATATGTACTGTATGTATATGTATGCATGTATGTATTTATACAAACTGAAGTAATTTTAAATTAGGGGCAAAGCCCCATGCACATCCCTGAGTAAGGCTAGCCCTCACATCCCTTAAAATTATATATACAGATTTTTTTTTGTGTGTGTTTTTTAACCAGTTGGTTTTCCTGTGTGACCTTTTTACTCACTATTTTAGTTTGTTAGTTGGGATATTTTGTAGTTACCCTAATGTTTATGGATATCAGTTGGGTACGACAACCCTGTGTTTCCAAAAGTCAAGCATTCCTCTTATGCTGTGCTGATGATGCCATAAGAATGCAGAAACATGCATGTCCGCAGCTAGAGGGGTTTGGCTTTATTGGCCTAAAATTGTCCATAAATAGACTTAAAAGTAAAAAAAAAAGTCATGGATATTCAGAATTGCCATTAAGCTGAAACACCTGATATCCTTAAGGGGTAATTTGCATATATCCCATGTTTTCTCTGATACAAGAGGTTTAAGGTATCACACAGTGGAAAGTCTAGCTTTGCTAGATTTTTCTTTTTGTGTTTTTTAACCAGTTGGTTTTCGTGTGTGAGCTTTTTACACATTCAAATACTACAACAAATAACAATCTGAAGAACTTATGGAACATGTGGGTCAACCTCAGGATCCATAGCCAGGCCACAGACAGTATGGATACTTACTATATTGAGCCAGTAATGATAATACCTTTGTAAAAAAAACATAATTGAAGACATATCTGTAACAGCAACAGCACATGTTTATAACAGTTTTGTTAGGAGACGTGATATAACAATTATCCATAATGTCAGCATCACATACTAAGTATGGATAGCGTTGAAATCCGTATCTTTTCCTAATTACACAACAGAGTGCAAGGAATTACCAGTAAGAATTGCAGATGATCTGAAAATCATCATTCATATACTGTTACATCTGCAATGGAAGTCTATCTATACAGTTGCATTTGACACTGAAATAAACTCTTTAGAAGGACAACACCTGTATGCATAAAGTTCAAAACATCACTCC
Source organism: Protopterus annectens (assembly GCF_019279795.1). Taxonomy (NCBI): domain Eukaryota; kingdom Metazoa; phylum Chordata; order Ceratodontiformes; family Protopteridae; genus Protopterus; species Protopterus annectens. Next base: position 66,460,558 of record NC_056725.1, read on the forward strand.
AGTAACTTATGACAGCCTCTGTTAAAATTGCCATTTTCAGTAAATATGAATTTAAACATGTACCTTTTGAAATGACTAACTTTAACAGATGCACTAATCACTGCAACAGAAATTCTACCAATTGCCAATGTACCTCTCACTCGAAATCACAGCATCAAAGTGCACCTTGTGTGCAGTCAAGTTTAAGTAGCATTTGAGCCATACAAAATTAATGAGGTTAATTAAAATTCAAGTTTTTGGAATTCCATTCGCACACAAACACGTAAATTGCCATTATGTGCCAAAACAGTCAGGTATACTGTGTAAACATGCAATAGGTATCAATAAATGGTACCATGTGTGGCACTTGCCAGTTATCTTCCAATGATCTTATAATATGACATCAGCGCCACTTTCAAATATTGATTTTGATACATTTATGGATCACACCATTGCTAACTGTGAACTGAGTGGTACCTCAGTGAGCATTTCTGTGTGTTTGCGTTTTTCAGGTTTCTTCAACTTGAGGATCATGATGGCTACTTGGAGGAGACAGAAACATATCTGTATTCCCAGCTGGAGCAATGAGGAGATGACCCAGATGTTGACCGTACACAAGGAATTGGAGCAAAGGATGAAAGCCAGACCCAGGAACTTTGCTATGATCAAAATGTGGAACTGAATAATAAGGGAGCATCGATGGAGGACAGGGATGTACAGCACAGGAGTGCAGGTTCATCACTTCTATGCTTCTATGATAATCTGCATCGGAGGGATGTGTTAGAGCTTTGAAGGAGAATCACCCAGACGTGGAGACAGCCCATAGATCACTACAGTAAGTACCAATATTCTTCGTATACCTGAGCATTTCTACAGATTTTACAGACAGATCTCTGTATCATATATATCATGTAGATGTGTTTATAACCATGTATTAGCTACTGTGATAATTAGCCAATGTTAATAATTAAGTGGAAGCAGTAGAGTCCTCTTAACCATGGGTTCATTTCCCATTGTGTATATTATCCATAAATACGTCCTTTGTAGATGTACATATGTTTTACATCTAAGGGGATAACTGGCTAGGTTTAAAATGGCTCGCAAGGGCAGTTAGCCTAGTACTAATCTATGAACCTATGAACTTAAGCACATAATTTCACATAGCCTCTGTTCTCATGAATCACAGACACCTATGGTGCCTAGGCCACGGATGGCTGTACATTTCATAGTTTTCCATTATAGTCCCGGTGCATCACCTATTGGACCACTACAAGTTGAACACAAACACGTATATAATTTCCGTACATCATTCTTCCAAAACAATTACATAGACACATTTATTTAATTTAAAAATTAATTCCCATCTCATTTGCTTAGTTATGTGTTGACAGTTGTTATTTCCTTGCTATGAAAGGTCCAAAACTTGGTTACATTTTCTGTATTCATCTGTTTGCAGCAGAATTTGTAAGAAACACTTGCATTACCTGCTTCCTACAATAAAACCCTTGCTGAATGTTTGCAAGGCTGCAAAGCAACTGGCCAGCATGTCTAATTTTTGGCATGCTGTGGGTTCCAAACCACATAGGGGAAACTTATCTGTACCTGTTACTTTGGTTAACATCATGCATATCATTTTTTTGAAGAGCCATATTGCAATACTTTGTTAATTTTTATGTTGTGCATGGTAACAGCTTACTGATATGGTCTTCGAATTTGTATGAATACGGACGTAATCCGTAATGCTCTGATAGCATCAGTTGTTGAACAACAGTGTTTGGAGAGTAGTACCTGTTTGTTTGAGAGTAGCATGGGCTGTTAGCTCAGCTTGTAAGGAACATGCCAGCAAATCTACATTTTGGTGTTCTGTGTGTTCAAATGTGGAAAGGGGACACATATATCTGAAACTGTTTTCTTGCTGTAATATATCCACAGCATTTATTTATAGAAACATATTACACTGATTGAAATTAACATATATTTTGAGCTTAGCTGCAACTGACTTGGTTATTTTTCAAATTCCTACGAATAAATCCATAATCTGTAACATGCAGTTAACATTAGCTATTTAACTGTGGGGCAGTACAACTTGCTAAATTTTGTTATATGTCTGAGCAATTTTTGGGTAATATTGTATACTTTATAAAAATGCTATAAGGTCTGTTTTCTCATGAAATATTGAAGTCAGTAGTAGAACAACACCATCTTCAAATTTTAAGGGACTGGTAGACTAATATTGCAGTGTCATCACAGATACACAAATGAAGAACAGGAAATATGTATGTATTTTTCTACTGATACATAAAAAACAAATGTATATTCAGAAGTGGAAGCAAAAAATAATAAACAATAACAAAAACAACCACCAATGCAGCTGTCCAACACTCTAAGAAATCCGTTCACTTGAGTGGCTATAACAAATAATCTCACCACTTGAATAAAGTAGAATTCACCATTTAACTCATGCAAGTAGGTTCGTGCGTGAATGGGTGTGCCTTCTTTGGAGGTTGGGTGTCGGCCTGGCAACTCGGCACCGCAAAAATCCATTGCCAATCATTAGCAGACTGGAGTTCCACTGTGGCGACCCCTAACCATGAAAAGCCAAAAGACTCAGGAGTAGCTAAGAAAAAGCTGCCTGCTTATTTCCACCATAGGATCAACAGTGCAGCCTGAGCTCATTTTCAGAAAATCCATTTGTAATACCATACAGAAAAAAATGTTCATAACTCTTTAACTATAAGAGGTAGACTAAAAATGTAAATGCAAAAGTTGTTCAGGAGACACTGACCTTTCCAACACTGTAAACGTTGATAGTGTGTATCAAAGTCATTATTAAATATTTGGTAAAGAATGATGATATTGCACATATTTTTACCTTTTTGGAAAAACAAAGCACAATATCTTGGTCAATGTACCATGTAGACCCATACAATTTGTATTTAATTTGTTTGTATGAATGTCAGCTTTAAAATTATACCTTAACCATTACTGTGTGATGCTCCTTTATGGAGATAATCACAAAAATATGATTAATATAATATTTCTCATAATTAATAAAAAAACAAAGCATAATAGCTCATCACCTGTAACATACAGAGGCTACATATTGGTGTAGAAGTTGTGTGTCTCAGTGCCAGCTTCAAAATGATGCATCATTTGTGTCATCACCATGCTCCCTTGAAAAGATATGGGCATAATAATAAGTATTGGAAATGTATAATTTTCATAATCCTACAATATAAACTGTGATATCTGTACATTTGTACAGTGCACAGACACAGTTCTTTTACCATATTGTAAGGAGTAACACTGTCTTAAAAATGAGGTATTACTTCGGTCACTGGCATGTTCCATTGCAAAGTTGTTTACCAAAAATGAAAAAAAAATCATAATTTCCATAACCTAAATCCAAAACAAACGTTGATATCTGTACATGTGTACAACATACAGACACAGTTCTTTTACTATGTTGGAACTATCAATACTGTCTTCAAAATGAGGTGTTACTTAGCACATTCAGATGCTCCCTTGCAAAGTTATTTACCAAAAATGAAAAAAAAATCATAATTTCCATAACCTAAATCCAAAACAAACTTTGATATATGTACATGTGTACAACATACAGGCACCGTTCTTTTGCTATGTTGGAACTATCAATACTGTCTTTAAAATGAGGTATTACTTACCACATTCCATATTACAAAGTTATTAATCAAAATATGAAAAAAAATCATAATTTCCATAACCTAACTCCTAAACAAACTGATATATGTACCTGTGTACAGCATTCAGACCCAGTTGTTTTACCATGTTGAAGGATATCATTGTAAATATGCACATTCTTGGTGTAACCAACATATTGCTGAATGGGTACAATTAAAGAGAAAAAGCAAGGTAAGGACCGCCACTCTACTAATGAACCCAGGACAGGCATGGGACTTCAGTGGCATGCAAGGTCATCTGATCTGTCTGATACCTCTGCTGGCTACCCACTCAGACAGCTGATACCACTACAGTCTCACAACCTCCTTCAGTGTCAGCAGTCTGCCTTACCTATGCCTTTTCTCTTTACATGTGTCCATTCAGCAATGGACCTAAGGGATCAAGTTCTGTATTACTAAGCCATTCCTGTCATCTAAACTCTACACATGCCTGATAAAAGAAGAATATAAAAGAAGTATTGCAGGATGGCTACTGACATATTCGATTGCACGTGGTAGCACTCTCCTGAAACAGTTCTTTCTCAACATCTTCACCAGCTCCTTACCACAGTTATTTGCCAAGCTCAGAAAAATATCATATTTTACACAACACAATTCATAACAGAATTTTACTTACCATACTGGTCCTACTTGGTCATGGGTGTTTTCCATTCTACTCACAAGCTGCATGTTACCAATCCTGCATAGCTCTCCTCAGGCCATTGTGGAGGTCAGTCAAGAGCAACTCAATGCCCGCCTCAGTTAGGTGAATGCCATCCCTTCTGAACAAGTGAACATCTTCTGCGGTGATGCTGTCATGGCAGATTGTAGATCCACCGACCCTGTGCATCTGTGCATCAAGCCATGCATGAACCCATTCTGTAAACGTCTGGCCTTGTGTGCTGCCCGTTGACTCTTTGCTCTTTTCCATATCTGGCAAGGAATTATGTCAGACCACACAAAATGACAAGTTGCCCACCACGAATGCAGGTGTTCAGAAATTGCTCTGATTTGAAACTGTAGCCTTCCGAGTGGTTGACTGATGACATAATTCTCTCCAATGTGCAGCACAAGGATGTCGGGCTCAGGGTAGATGGAAGACTTCTCTTCCAGCAACTGCAGTACTCTGCTCCAATGCATACCTCTTCTTGCAATCCAGTGTACATTCACAGTAGATGTGGGGAAGCTCAGGTTGTAGTGGTTTTTACTTACAGAGGCATGGCTGGCAGCCCATTGACTGTAGGAATGGCCACATACCCACACTGTCACTTGTTGTTCTCCTGCTCGTGAAGCCATGTCAATGTCAGAAGGTGGACGAACCTGCGCAGGAAAGAAAATGCAAACAGATTACTACTGATGTTTGATAGATGTATTGGAAGACTACATATATATGTATTTCATATGCATAACCTGGTTAGCCCATCCAAATCTTCATTCCTATCCACAGAGGCATTATTCTTTTCATAAGGTACAAAAGTGGTGATGATGAGGTACATACCTACCTCCCTTGAAAACACCAAATTACACAGAATGACTGACAAGGGGGCACATGTAAAGAGAAAAATCAGGGTAAAGACTGCCACTCCACTAATATGTTGAGGACAGGCATGGGGCTTCAGCTCGTGGGTGTCTGAAGTGCCCCACACTTGTGCTGGCTACCCACTCAGAGTGCTGGTGGCAGCAATGACTCACAACTGCATGCAATGCCAGCAGTCTGCCTTACCTCTGCCTTTTCCATTTACATGTGTCCTTTTGGCAATGGCCATAAGGAGTCAAAGGGGGCAGCTAATGTAAAGCCTCTTGCCCTGACCTATGTACATTTACTACACCTGAAGGGAGGGAGACTGAGTGAAGAACTTAACCAAGACAACATGTGAAAATACTAAGACTGCCCCAGACCTTGAAATGACTCCACACAGACCCAAACCCAAATGTAGCTTGTGCACTCATCCATGTAATAATGACTTCTACCTTAGTGAATAACAATGACAGCTGCTGAGAGTTTGACCTGAAAAGTGATAATGACTAGGTGCTGTATTGTAACTTCACTTATTGTTAATGTGATAATAACCTGCATTTCATTGCTGCAAAGTTATGCATGCTCAGACATAGGTGATAATTGCTGCACATAACCTATTGAGTAGGCATTCACTATATTACCTTGTGCAGTTGTTATGTAACACAGACTCATCATCATCTGTTAGGAGATGACCTGAGTAATTCAGTGAAAATAGAATAACACATATATGTTACTGAGCCCTTCCTCCCACCTAAATGTTTGAAAATCCCTACTAGAATACACCCCAGTGACATTACTAGTATGCAGTTTGCTAACATTTATGAAAATAAATGGGATTCATCATAACACCATTGCTCAGTTTTATGCTTCAAAGAATACCCTGACAGATGGCTAAACAGACTTTGGAAAGGATGAAAAAATAGCCCAGTAAACAGGAACCCCCCCCCAAAATTCAAACAGATTTCCATCAGCCTAAAGGTAATGAACATCTATCAGCACTGATCAGTGTCTGTTCTAAGATTGGAATACTTGACAACCCTTCAGACTTGAGCAAAATACATTTCAGTGGAATACAACTTTATCCTGAATAGCCCATTTTCTCACTACTTATAAGCAGACAATGAAATGTCAATCAGCCTTGTAAGCTGCTCTTATATTGTGGATAAAATTATTATATTAGAAAAAAGACATTATAAAAAAACTAGTGGCCATAGTTTGCAACAGCATATTCTATACAACCAGTGTTATATTTGGAAGGAATACAACAATACCAAAACATACAAACCATCTGCACTGGCCGTGGGCATTCACAAATGCATTCAGACATTATTATGTACTTATTACAGCCGAGTCATACAAGTCATGATTTGCTACATATAATTAAACAACCTCTTTTGATAATTGGCTATCTTCTTTTCTATGTTCAAACAATTCTTATACCACATGGGTCTCAAATGTTGCCAACAAAGTCATAAGCTGATCCTTGGAATAATGAGATTGAAATTGAGGATGATGAATAAATAACATAAACAAACAATATTATTATATGCGCATACCTGTTCATAAAATTCTCTCCAAGTGACATTCAGTACAGCTTTCCTATAAACATGTTACATAGGCAATACAATATTATTATTATACCAGCTAATGTGGATATCTGCTTATAGGCAATCATTTCTTGTAAAATAAAAAATGATGTTAAATGAATAACTAAGTTGTAAACAATCTTCATCACAGAATAGTGTAAGTGTCTAATGAATTGGATAGTAATGGTGAAGACCCCCAGCCCTCCAGGACACTTGTTCAGTATCTTCACCTCCTTATTTTTTATATTTTTTCCCCTAACAGATTTGATTGTTTTTCAATTGAATTGTACAGGTTATAGGTCACATTAAAGGTGGGAAAAGTTTTGAAATTATTTATTGTAGTCGCTTTTTTATATCACAATAACCTAGCATTTTAACGGGAGTGTGTAGACTTTTTATATCCACTGTACATGCACCAAAAAGAAGCATTCACCCCTGTCACCCCTACAATAAAATGTTGAAGTATGCACAAGCACCAGAATAAAATATTTCCCCAAATGACCCTTCAGTAACAGTTCCTGGTAAGAACATGCCCCAAAATGAAGCATTCACCCAAGGGACCCCTACAATAAAATGGCGCAGTAATTGCACGAGCACCAGCATGAAGCATTTCCCTGAATGACCCTTCTTTAACAGTTCCTGGTATGGCCAACCACCAAAATGAACCATTTACCCAAGTGACCCTTTCAATAGAATGTTGAGGTATGCACAATCATCTATACAGATTTAACTTCAGCAATTCACAGGGCCATACAAAAAACTGTGATCAAGAAATTAGAACAACTAGGTATTGATTTACTCTTGATAAAATTATTAAATGCATAGTTTACAAATAGGACATGGCAAGTATCATACACCAATTGGACAGGTGAAATTCTTGGTTACAGTCTAGGTGTCCCACAGGTCTCTGTACTAGACCCTTACTTGTTTACTTTGTATTTGCCAGACCTATCCTTTTCATCTGAGGAGGTCTATGGTCTGTATGCAGATGACCTGAAATTGGGTAAACTGATTACACGTGTTACAGATAAGGCATGTCTGCAAATAAATTTGATTAAATTGACCATTTAGACTCATGAGAATAATATGCTGATAAATACATAAAAAACTAAGCATATGAGGTTTTGCAGGCTCAGACTTACGTTTCCTAATGGTATGACTGTATTGTACTACACCTTCACAGTCATACCATTCCATAATGGTCTTTTTTTATAAAATGAGTTAATGAGTTGTATTTCCACAACTCTTATGCTATTTCTATCAGTAATGAATGAAATCAAAATAATGAATGAAAGAATGAAATAGATATCAGATGAGCTGCTCTGTAAGTTAACGGTAGATCTCTATGTCTATGAAATTCAAAATCAGTTCTGCTTGTGCTATAGGTATTTCAAGTTAAGTCAGTCACTGTCAATCCACCGCTTGTTTATGCAGTGATATACGGTTGTATCAGATTCAGAAATGTTCATATCTTTTTATGGGACAATGTTAAAGGTAATACAGTTTGTGAATAATTTAGCAAACGTAAAGATAACTTTTAATGTGGTAAATATGATTTGATTTTATTTGTCTTCATATTATTTCTGCTATATTCCTGTGATCACAGTTATTACATTGTATCAACTAAAAGAATTAGAATGAAAAGCAGTGAAAGTATGCTGAACTGAAACAGACCAATCAGACAAGACAATATCATGAAAGAAAATGGTGGATTTCATATTTTTCAGAACATTTCTTTACACATTTCTTTATATAATGGAAAATGATAAAATCATTTGACATGCTGAAGTGCTTTTACTTCAATTGATTTGGGTTCATACCTTGTCACTAATTTAACAGAGAACTCATAAATATAATTAGAATAGACAGATACTATTAAATGTCATCATTTGAAAAGAATGACATGCATCAGCTTAGAATCAAAATGTCTAAATTATAGTGAATACACTCACCTTAGTTATGCATTAGAAAACTGTATTTTCATAAAAATGTTCCTAGTTCAATAAATAATACTTCTTAACGGTTTCATGCTCAATAAACACGACTGTTTTCTTCTTCTTTTTTCCCCCAAGTAATTCATAGCCTCTATAGGTTTCACTAAGTAATCCAAAGTTATGTGTCATGCAAATGGAAAATGCCAGTATCACGGGTGTTCCTGTTGAGCCTTGACCCTGTAACAGAGATGAGCACTGAATATGACCTGAACTGCTCATATTCCATTTGAGGCAGTGAGACTGAAAGGACTAAGGCAGAAGAATTTGAAAGGGCATAGCCACCACCAATTCACACACTTTGGGGCAATGCTGTAGCTATGGCATTGGGCATACTGGGACATGACAAAAATGAATATATACATGTGTATATGTATATGTGTGTGTGTGTATGTGTATGTGTGTGTGTGTGTGTGTGTGTGTGTGTGTGTGTGTGTCTATATATATATATATATATATATATATATATATATATATATATATATATATATACATATACATATATATATATATATATATATATATATATATATATATATATATATTCATATACACAAATATATATGTATATACAAGCTACAGATGTGTATATTTCTCATACTGTATCTATTTTTCTACTTGTCTACCCTGATTAAAAATACATACCGGACTTTCAGGTTAAAAAAATCCCTTTACTAAGTAACAGTACACATTGTCACAACAGTTTGCATTACTGTTCAGGGAAAAACAATAAGCTAATCAAGTTATCTGTATTCTGCAGCCAACTTTCTTTAAGATCCAGTATTCTCATCTATCAGCGATTATACATGCCTACTACTAGAGCTGGCACAACTGACATCCTAAGTCTACATGTCTTTCTGCACTGTTTTAGCTAAGTATTGTGCAACAGAATCTCTTAACACAAGTAGACTAGCTGCTCCAAGACAAAACTTGTTCATTTGCACAGATGTATACCTTTAGCTATGATAGAAAATCTTCCACTCCAGGATACAGGCTGTTCAGTAATAACGCCAAACTGTAACAACACACCAAGTTATCCTGGGGCATTTTTTGGCCTTGGTACAGTGCTGCTAATGCTGATATAATCTGTGACCAAGCTGTAAATGGTTAAATATATTGGCATACTTAAAGAATGCAGTATACAAACAGTAAGCATTGCTTATGAGATGTGATAAAAAATAAACTGTTGGTCAAACAGGATTGCAGCTAAACAAGTAGATTGAGGAAGGGCAATGGAGATAATGCCAGACAGTCCATATCTGTTGCCGATATCTATATGTAGGTGAAACTGAAGCAATCATGTTGGTATGCTAACAGTCAGAACCTCTTTTTGGTCTTTGTGCATATATTATCCCTACTTGGCATATGTGTGTGTAGCTGTCATCTTTCTGCTTGCTAAAACTACTGAGCATAAATAAATGCCATTACTATGCCTTCCGTCATGTTTATCACATAGTTACCATTATCTTACTCAGGGGGTAATAACCGCATACCTAACTGCTGTGTTAGTTCTAACAATGAAAACAATCAAAGAACAGCAAGGCGTTACTCACATTTAATTCACAGTGTCATAAGAAATAGAAGGCCAATGATGGAAGGTAAATGTACCAAGGAAAAAGGCAAGCCAAATAATCGCCCCTTACTCCTATAACCTGAAATACAATCCCGGAACTCAGTGCACTACAGCACCACCGGCAGATTGCATCTGGGATACTTACATTTAGCCAAGAAACTGAAGGAACACTCTAAACAGGATTTCCTCATTATTATCATTAGAATGTTGCTGCCAGCGATCACTACCACATGTCAGCGAAAAAAGTAGAGCTGATAGGGCTTCAGCTATTGCAACCCATGCCAATCTCATACACACACACTTCTTATTGTTTCAAACTGTGTCAGTTGAGCTACTTTCTATATCGGGAAGATCTTGTGAACAGCTGGAAATTATAAAATAAATTCACAGTTTACAGACCCAAGAGCAGAACACTAAACATTGCAATGTACTGAAAAAATAATGCACATACTTGCAGAGCAAAATTATTTGCACATTTGCAGCGATAATGATTCATGTGTTTCCAGATGGCACTATGATTCATATAGCTCCGACCATACCTACAAGTTTTAACAGCAGGACAAATCATTAAAAAAAAAAAAACGAGCACAGCACATCACTTAACCATCACTTAACAACTTTGTGAGACCCAGGCTTCCTGCAAAACTTGTACAACACTATTACCTTTGAAAACAAATTTTCCTTGGTGAAGTCACTTGCAGCAATTGATATCCGTTGCAGCTGATTTGGTGTGACTGCACTCTATTCTGTAGCAATAAAATCAGCACAGAAAATAAATCAAGGGGTCCAGTAGCAAAGCAGGTAATTTTCAGTAAATGTGTGGAATAAAGGGGATAACTGCTGCTGGACCCCTTATTTGTTTGGGCAGGACAATGTAAACTTACAACTGAGGGTGGAGGTGTTATGCAAGCGGTGACTTGGATTGTAAGAATCTGATTGGCTGCCACTGCTTTATTGAGGAAATGCAGATGGAGCTGGCTTTGCTGTAATCTGTAGAAAAGACGGGGAGCATTCAAAGCCGATTTTATCAAAAAAGTCCAATAAGACCATCAGGTAACTCCACTCTAAATCCTAAGTTGAGAAGGTAACTGACAACGTTCAGTTACTCTTTCAACTTATTTTTTGCCAATAGCTTGAAATTATGGGCTGTAAACTTACTTGAGCTGCAGGAAGGCACTCTGGGTTAACATGAAGGAATTCCTATCATCTCATAGCATGTTCGAAGTTAAGCACAGAGGCGCCAAGGGACGGTACTCGGGGTTAATGAGTTAAATACTTAAACACTTAAATAAAAAGCATTCAATGTTTGTTAAGTGCTTTTGTCTATTAATATAAACATCATCAGAACAAAGAAATGCTAAAAGTGAGCTTGCTTATAAAGAATCCACTCATTACCATACCTACAAGCAAACAAACCAACAGGTAACAGCCTCATCCTTGGAAAACGATTGCTTTAAAGAACCATGCACACTAAAAAAACTTCACAAGCCTTTGAGGTTGCAGACATAGTGAAAGACGGCCTTGTGGTTGCCCTTAGCTTGGGAGGTCAAATTTCACCTCAAATTTGGCTTTGGTAGACTATAGTTGTTTGTTTAGTTTGATGAGAGCACTTTTATCCTTCTGGGTGCTGCAACTCCAGCCATGGTTTTCTTCCTTTTGTTATATAGCCTATTGATACTGTGATTCCACCAGAGTGGCTTGTTTCTTGAGTTATTTCTGTATTTCTTCCTCATGGGTACAGCTGACTCTATGCAGCTTTAACATGCTTGTATAGGGTTTCTGTGAACAGTTCTACACTGGCAGCAGTGTTCTCAGGGTTTATGGTGGTTTGAAATTTTGCCAGTTTATCACTTAATAGTAGGACGTTAGCCTTAGAGTGGTTCCTGAATATGCCAAGGTTAGCTGGGGTTCCATTTTTTTTTTTACTTCAAAATACACCATTTTGTGGTCTAACCTTACCAGAGAAGACATTACACTAAGGGGTGTACAGCATTCTTCCGTATTAGTGAGGTCCAGATCCAGTATGGATGCACCCCTGGTTGGTGTATTGACAACCTGATCCAGGGAGTTTGTGTTTACAAAATACAGAAATGTCTATGCCTGTATGTTTGCTGTCATGTATGATTCCCAGTCAATAGTAGGGTAATTAAAGTTGCCCATAAATATAGTAGGGTAAAGAGAGCTTTTAAGGAGTGGCGTTTTTTGTTTAGACTCCTAGCATTGAGCAGTAACACCTTTAGATTTTCTTGGTTTCAATTTGCTATGTTGGAAGTACTTTCAGTTTGGCATTGCCTAAAAAAATACTATGGGGAGGATAATGTTATAGCTAATATTCAAAAGCCTAGAGGGGAGAGGTGCAAATCATTCCTGGCAAAGCAGTGTGGTCTGTTGATCATCTCCTTCCATGATGACAATTATTGCATCCACTTAGAATGACACCAGAAACTAAGCCAAAGTCAGTCATCTTTTGTTCATTTTGTTGCATCTTTCTGAAGAAAGTAAAATGCTGCTCAGTGCTAGGCTCATACTAGCCTGGGACACATATTCTGAAAGCTCCATGATGTGTCTCTTCAAATGGTCTAGGGAGATATGTCTCGGGTCATTTGCACCAATATTGACTATGACTGAGCCATACTGGTACTTGTGGCCCACTGACCTGACTGCATGCATAATGTGGTGGATCCAGGCCCCTTATAAGCAATTGACTGTGATTTTCTCCTTACTCAGACTGGTTAGAGGGATATCTGACACTTGAGCAGACACCCATTTTGTTGCAGCAGTTCATATTTAGCACACCCCGCATGTCAATATTGGTATTACATCTGTCTCTAACCCCTTGGGTGTTTTTTAAACACTGTGTTACAGCCTAGGTTGACTGACACTTGAGCAGATACCCATTTGATTGCAGCATTTTGGTATCAGCAAGCATATTTCATGATTTATTTTTTCACTGTACTCATTGCTGCTTGCTTTTGTAGATAACGAATACAGTTATACACATGCAATACTGTTAGTAACAGATATATTAGATTCTCATATGTCAACAGTTCTTTTGATTGAACATATCAAATTGTTTTTAGTGTTGTACTCATTATATTGATGTGTGTTTAGCTAAATATCATGCCACCTGTCCTAGAAGTTTGTCATATTGCTTGTCTATTGCCCACAATATTGTCAGTTCAGTTTCTTCTCATTTTAACAATGACACATTCTGGATGCTCATATAAGTCATTGAATGCAGAGAGTACAATATATTGATTTGAGCATTCATACATTTTTACAAAGCTAACGACGTGTGTATGTGTGTGTGTGTGTGTGTGTGTGTGTGTGTGTGCGTGTGTGTGTGTGTGTGTGTGTGTGTGTGTGTGTGTGTGTGTGTGTGTGTGTGTGTGTGTGTGTGTGTGTGTGTGTGTGTGTGTGTGTGTGTGTGTGTCTAAGCATATAGAAGTGTTCAGAAAATAATACTGTTGCCCTACCTAGGATTATGACATATAGGGCCATAGTCCATAATGGACGTGCCTCATTCCCTGTGTAAATTGTCATCATAATCATATTGTGTTGTGATATGATATTTATGGGACTGTTCAGCATGGCAGACATTTACTATTTTTTTCTGTTGTGTTTTGCAATTAATCTTTACAGAGCATGGTACCCGTGGATGTTCTCCAATCCAAAGATGAAGACATGCACATGTGAGGCCGCTGCCAGATTCTTCTGAGGATGATGGTGAGAATGATGATGACATCATAGCTACACCCCATAGGAGATGTCAACACAACTGGGTTAGAGATGATTTTCAGGAGGAGATCAGGGAGGTCATGACTGATGTATTCCAAACACAGATGAGGGACATGATGGGGACCTTCACTGAAGATATGGCATGGGATATGTGGGATTCATTCAGTGTAATTTGTGGCTTGTGAGATTATTTGGGATTCTGATTCACATCAGCCCGGTCCTTCTGATCAGTAAGTTTTGTCTGTGTGCTCCACTTGTGTTATGCTGCCAATACAGTGATTGCCCTTTCATTGATCAGACTGTATATGCACTCTTGTGCGTGCATACCATGTATTTGTCATGCTTATGTGTTATTACAATATGATATTTACTTTGGTTTCAATGTGTGTATGACACACATTAGCAGATGATACTTTCCACACACATGCAGCTGTCCATGCATTGTGGCAGTTAACCTGCAAGAGGTAGCCAGTAAACATGTGTGTTACTGGTGTGACTGACAGACAACATATGTGGTCTATACTCCATCACTAACAGTGCGATATGTCTTGGATTTCTGTTTTGTCATATCAGGTACATGCAACATACAAACATGTCATTCCACATGTTTTTGAACGACAGTTGCCATGATGTCCCACTGTCATAATGTCATGTTGTGTCATGGTTTGGCAATACTGATGCCATGTGGTATCATATACAGGTATATCCTGTCTATTTGCAGTTCTCGTTTGCTGAGTGCATCAAACAGAAATGTAACATTAATGTGTACACAATGTTGCAGATAACACATTGTTTCACTGTACATTACAAAATGTTTGTTGCATGTAGCACTTCTACACACATGATGTAATGTACACCTTTCATAAATAGTTGTACACATTAGATGACTGTACATGTGTGTACACATAGTCAAATACATACTGATACAGAAATGTACCTGTGACATGTGAGCATTCAGTGATTTACTGCTGATGTTCTTTAATGATGCTCACAGGAGTGTCCTCTGCTCCATAATGACCAGGGTGGTTGACATACACCTGTGGATCTTTAGTTGACACTTGCATGACAGTATATGTGTATGTGCTTTTAATTCTTAGCTTACTTACCTATGCATATTGATGTGACCTGATTGCATATTACCATGTATATGTGCTTTATACATCTCCAGTTCTATGGACATCAGCAATCCATCTGGTTTCATTTGATTAAATGCGTGTCTGTGTGGCTTCTACAGCACCTGTTTGCTGTACACATGCATTTGCATCGTGTCAACTCAGCATGTCCTGCTTTACCCTGACATGGGCCCAGGTTGTCCCCTCCCACCTTCATATTACTTAGTATTTTTTCAGTTAGGTTTGCCTTTGTCAAAACTACTGTCCATTGTCATTTATTAATTTGACACAGTGAACATGTGCCATATGTATACCCAGTTTACAATGCAGTACATGTGCATACAAGTTGCTGGCTACTGCTTGCAATATGTCCTTGTTCTCATTATACTTGCATGTTACTCATTGTAGATTTTTCCCATCATTGTGCACAACCTGCTATATTCATTATGCTGTACTGTTACATTTTTGAGCATATAATTACATGCCATTGCTGTATGTATGTATGTGTATTGACCTTGATTTTCTGTGCATTCTATTTCTGACCCTGGCAGACATACATGCACATCTATGCCTCTGTGTTGCCTTTGACATGTCATATGTGTGTAACATTCACTCATTACATTACATGTTTGTTTTGGTTGTATATACCTACTTGTGTATGTAGCAGTGTTTGTTGCTCCTCTGCTATACTTTTGTTTGGCACTGCATTTGGTTGTAGGCTTGATTCTGTCCTCTGCAGTTATCTACCATTGTTAGACCTGCATTTGCTCATCTGTGATGTTACTTGGCTTACACCTGCACTGCTGAGGGACTAATTGGATATATGTTTATTTATCCAATGTGTACGGTGATCTTACTTTATTACCTGGAACACACATCTACCATTGTTTATACTCATCCAGGTATGACTGCCACACAGTCTATGACATGTGGTAACATCATAGTGCATAGGTAGATGTTTTTTCTGCATATCACTATGGCTGTTATGCATTCCCACCTTGTTTGTCAGCTTTCCTTTACCCGTGTTGTGCAGTGTGCTGACTGTGTAACATCTCCCCTTACTGTTTTTTTCAACCTTGTGTTGAGCTATATGTATTATGGGTATACCTGCTGTGATGACCTTTATCTCCTCTTTCCCAATGGGGCCTATTCCCACCAAAAAAATCATTGCCCATGCCCCTCTAACATTCCCTTAGATTTTCCTATTCCAATATCCCTTTTCTTCACCTATACTCCACATGTTCTTCTCTGTCTCCCACTTTCCTTGGGTGTGTGCATTACTTGTGTTCCCCACACAAGTCCCAAACCCAATGTTAGCAACTGTTAGCTATAGCAATGTGGCTGTGATTGCCCTTCACCTTTAATTTATTTATTAGAAAATTAACAAATTCGGTTGAAATCATACATTGTTTATGTGTATTGTACAAGACAATAAGTCCAATCTGATATATTTTAATGGTACATGTATATTATGTAGTTATTGGTAGTTGTGTCTTTGTTTACTGTAGCTTTGCAGCTTTGAAGTACGTATTTTAAGTTAGTGGATGACATACAGAAATATATGTAGTTGTCTGAGACATTTCTGTGTCTGCTCCTGCAAATATATGTTACGAATGCCATGCGGTTTACATTGAGATAGCTGGCAAACTTGGCATTGTTAATTTTTTTTTTGTTTTAACATAATGGAGTCAGTTACATTCAGTAGTTGTCCTTAACCTTACTGCACAGATTTTGTTATATTTCTATATAACAATCAGGATTCTTGAATTGTGATCATCTTTACATAATGTTAGTACTGTACAATGTGATTGGACAACAATTTCTTATTAATTACTGATTACTTGTGCATTTCTGTAGTGTACATTGTAACTACAATACTCCATTGTGTGCTGAGCTAATTTGATGCACATTAACATATTACAATGTTATCCACAGGTTATAAGCTCATATTGGCGTAATGCACCAGATTCCATAAAGTTTACGGAATCCATCATTGCTTTTTGTCTGATTGTGAGTATCTGAGTGATCATTTATTTTGAACGACTGCTGCAAGTTTAGGAGGGCCATGCCTTTTGTACTGTAGTGCATATTTCTCAACCTATAAATGCAAGAAATCTGGACAAACTGAAAAAATAATGGGAAATCAAAGGCCAAAATTTAGGGACATATTTTAAATACTGGTCTTATAAACTTGGAATGTTGCTAGAGCAACAGGTTTTGCATAATATCATGCATTTTCTGAAGGCTATGAAGTCTGAAATTCTGAAGTCTGAAACTTAACTGTATGTAATTATTTAGTGACTTCAGTCCTCAATGATTTACTAGAAAATCACAAATTTTATGAAGAACAGACTAAAAATATGAGGCAAAAGTCTGAACAATTGAGAGGTATGATGTAGAGGTAAACTGGTTTACTATTGAAATGTTGAACGGCACTACATCGACTGTACTATAGTCGAACACGGAAGTTCAAAAATAGTAATGTCGACGACAAAAAAACAATCTAGGACTGCGTTTTAACATGGGTCGAGGTAGGGGAGATGTTTGTAGTTCTGAATAATACTGAACACCTACCTCGACCCATGTTAAAACCATTCCTAGATTGTTTTTTTGACGTCAACATTACTATTTTTGAACTTCCGTGTTCGACTATAGTACAGTCGATGTAGTGCCGTTCGACATTTCAATAGTAAACCAGGTAAACTGTAGGGCACTATGCTCTTACCTTTGTCTTTTTTTTTTTCATACATTACTTATGTGTATTGTACAGGACAATTAGTGCTATATTTTTGCTGAATGAAATTTGCAGGGGAGGGTAATAAGGCAGCTTATTGTGTGCCAGGAGTTCCCTCCTTTTCAAATTATGGATTCCATGCATATCTGTCCGATTCCAAAACACATTGTACACTCCCAATGTAACTTAAATGAGACAAAGTGCAATGTTGATTCTTTCCAAAATCCTCAACTAATGCCATACTGCAACACCAGGAAGGGAAGCTATTCACATGGAATCCAATGGAATCCATAACAATAACAACAACCCCCCCCCCCACAAAACATGCTACCTGCAGTGAATGAAGTGTAGCAGGCTGTGGTACTGCAAGCCATGGAGGAGGATCTGGTTGTGCATCCTAGAAGGCAGCCAGCTAGACAGAGAGCCAGGCTACAGCTAAGCCAACTGTCAGATCAAGAAGTCATTGCCAGGTACTGCCTAGACAGACAGCGAGTGCAGGCTATGTGCAATATGTATGCCCTACACATGTCTGTGAGCACATTGTGAGGCAACCCCATTCCTCTCGAAACAAAGTCTACCTAAACCTAGGTGTACTGGCATCCAGGACATTCCAACAACATATGAGAGATGCTGTAAGAGTGTCACAGATATCTGCTAGTCACATTCTGACACAATTCCTGGCAGCAATGTGCACCAAGGTAGAGGAACACGCACACTTTCCATCTACACCCATGGAGCAGCTAATTGTCATGCAACAGTTCTATAATATCACAAATGTCCACCCTACTCTTGGTGCAATAAACTACACTCACATCTCTATTAAGACCCCCATGCACCCAGAAGCAGAAAGATACATCAATAGAAAGGAATGGCCATTCCTCAAATGTCAAGTGGTGTGTGTAGCAGATGGCAGCATAACAAAAATCATAGCGTCACACCCTGAGATTGTCCATGATGCTGCCATATGGAGGAAAAGTGGCCTGAGGACTGCATTACAGCAAGGCAAAATAATTGAGGGACTACTTCTGGCTAAGTACAGGAACACAGTTAGGATGTAATCTAAGGATATTCCTCTCAATAATACCCATGCTGACAACACATGTGTTTACTTCCCACAACAGGTGACTGTGGTTATCCAGTTGAGCTGTGGTTAATACCCCTATACAGATAATCTTATAACTCTGCAAAGGATGCTGACAATAGAATGCATGCCTCAATATGAAACATCATAGAGCATATCTTTGATGTACTGAAAGCCACATTCAGATGTCTGGACACACCTGGGGGTGCACTGCAATACACATCTGAAAAGCCAGCACAGATGATTATTGTGTGTGCCATGCTACACAATATGGTAACAATATATAATAGTCTTCCTGCTGCAGGTGTGGGTAAACTACTTCAAGAACCCCATATGTCTTAAGATGACATCCTATAGCTATCAGAGGAGGAGCAGAGCAGGATAACACAGGGGCAGAAGAAACAGGCAGTGGTGATGAAGGATGTGACCACAAATCCAGACTCAGGCAACACAGCAGCAGCATCAGGCACACAACCTTGAGTCATGATAAGCCTCATGTACAAAAGTACACACATTAAGCACTGATGTTCAGGTGTTGCTCCACCATAGCCACATAGAGTGTATGTAATGGAAATTATCCAGTCGATGTACTCACTGAGCATCAGACGTAACAGCATAATTGCACAGGCATGCATACAGACTGATAGTGGTGTATGTATGTATGGCATACAACAAGGGACATACCCCTGTGAACCCCATCCATTCCTTTCCACTATCAAATGATGCAAACAGGAAAGCAAGTCCGGACAAACTGCACAACTGTTGTCAGTATCACAAGTGAAATATAGCAATGTAAAGTATGATGTAATGAATGGAGTCATCTATGCTCAGAAGTGACAGACTCCTATGGCATCAGACTTCACAACAACCATAGAAAGATGACACCATTAGTGGTCTGCACAGCAATTAGCATCACCAAGAGGTGAAACTGACACTGCTGGACATAGTGGATTAACTGTCAGTGATATTCAAATGCAGTTTAGGGTTCCTACTCTGACAACTCACATGTTGGTCCTAGCTGCCCCTTCCATGTATGGAAACCTTTGGCCCATGTTGCTCCTCATAGGAGACTGATGGGGTGATGCCAGCATGTGGAGATACACTGTGGGAAGGAGCATGGGTGCGAGTCAACTGGTTGTGAATGCTGGGCCCACACTGGATTGGCCAGCAGCAGACGTGTGTGCATGTTACAGTATAAACATTGATGCCTGATGGGCAAGGGTTAGTCTGCTGAGATGGGGCCTGCCTCTCCCATTTGGCACTCAGCTAAGCATAGTCAGGGCAAAGTAGAAACCCTTTGTCATACTATGGCATTGCTGTAGTACAGCTGTAGCAAGGGATTCAACAGGCTGGTGTCACATACAACATGCTTTCATTTTAACCAGCCAGTGCTGCCGTGACTTCACCATATCTGCACTCCTGTCATTCACACAGCACACAAAGCTGGTATGCAACATGATCGTGGCATGGGTGAGTGCATGAGTGTCAGATCTCTGATGTCGCTGGGAATGTTTGTTTGCCTGTGGAAGTAGGCGGACACCTTCTGATATGTTCCCATGCACACCAGCTACACATCTGCATGTACTGCACCAGGCAGTATAAGTGTCAACATCACCAGCAAACTCACCATGAGGCTGTGATCCACAGGCCTCATCCTGTGCACCATCTGATTTTTCCACATTGTCAGAATGGCTGGGCATGTTTTCCTCCACATCTAAGGCTACACCCTCATCTACATGGCTGTCACAAGCTAGGTCAGACTGTAGCACCAAATCTGTGTACTGTGTTCCAGGGGCCATGCTACCTTACTGACACACGTCAGATCCCACCTTGGGATAAGTGAATGGGCTAATGGTGGATGAAGGAAGTAGACATGCTAAAAGAAGAGTCAGATAACACAGGTCAGGTAGACATGCTTTTATCACATTCTGCATATCATTAATGACATATGCCGTAAATCTATCACTACAACGTTACAGATGCTAAGGACTTACCAGGAGGTCATGTCCTACTTTGGTCCACACGACCTATATAATAGGGAGTTGACAAGCATTTTACATATGCGATATACATGGCATATGTGAGGAATAACAACTTAACATACACCTGACAAGTCCTTGTGGGAATCCTGCGCTGGAGGCAAAGGATGCAATGCAACTGATGTAGGGAAACAAAGGTATAAACATGGTATTAGTAATCCCATTTTAAAAAAGTTACAACACACAGTAGGTAATGTATACACATACCAGCTGGTCATGCCTGAGATACCAATGGTTACTGTCCTATATAGGATTGAAGGGCACAGTATTAATGGAGGACAACAACAGGAGTAACAGCAATGACATGCATGAAACAGAGGTAACAGCATAACCAGTGACACCCTCCCAATGTGGTGAGTTTGTCTGTCATAATTCGGATTCTGCAGTGGGAAAATACAGACAAAGAAAACACAGTCATGTATGCAGGCATAGCTGCATGATGACATATACACTGCAGTAACAGGATATGGTGATACTCACATGACATATAGTGCACTTGTTGGCCAGATGTCCCTGTGTATGAAAAGCAGTGGCATTAATTTCATAAAACACAGTTATGCTTCATAGTGCTGTAGCCTATGAACATAGCTGTAACACCATACCTGGTCTTTCTGTAGATGCACTTGCATGCCTTATGTCCCCGGAACATGTACCTGTAGTTTGTAATGTCAGGTGATATCAATATGACAGTGTACACTACAGGCATGACAGGAGGCAGAGGCAGTAATAGTTAATGGTCACAGTAACAGTATCTGGAGGCACTCACTTGTCATGTCTTGCTGCTGCTGTGCAGAAGTAGATGGACCTGTGCAAATTAATTCTAACAACATTAAACATAGTAGTTGTACTATTATATATGTACTTATACAGTAAAATGTCATTACACTTATGCTGGTCATCAGCAGCATGTGTGTACTCATATGTATGATGCAGATCTGCTGTTACAACACAAAAATAACAATACATGAATATGCAATCAACAACAAGCTGCGCTGAGGTACTCTATATGCAGCAATGTTATACAAAGTAATACATACATGTGCAGCCTGGAACACCTGCTTCTATCCCACCCCTGGGTATGCGTCACTCTCCACTCTCCATATGCAGGGATGCAAGAAACTCTGTGAGCTCATCTGGGGTAGTCAATGGTGGGCCACCACAGGTGACATCCCTTGACCTCTGGTAAAGGCATACCCTGTTGGCTGCATGAAGGATCTTGTCAGAGCACCATTGGCGACAGGCCTCCTGGGATCTGTTGTGACCTCCCACAGCAGTAATCATGTTGGTGAGGTCGGTTCACACTTCATTCCTCAAAGATGTATTTCCTGCCCATCCAAGGAGCTGTAGGTGAAAAGCATCTATTATTATATCATTTTCCTGTGGCAAAAAGATTATCACCCCTATGGTCTGTTTGCCATATGGAAGATAGTTATATGCACATGTTTAGATTAATGTTGGGTTCCATATATGGAGATGATTATGTTGACAGCTTATGCCAATTCACGTTGTCTGCATTCCTGTGCACTGCAATATTCTATGAAATAGCCCCTGTCCCATATAGTACTGTGACATAAAACCATATGTGATATGAAAGCACTGTCTGAATTCATAATACTTGGAAGAATAACATAAATTGTGATATCTGTACAGGTTGCATGTGGGATTTGAAAATATTACAGCAGTGGAAGTGCAATCACAACATCATTGTGCCAAACAATCCATACAGTCTGCCTGTACTTCACATTAACATACTACTCATAATGTATGTGTAAACCAGTAATGCTGGATGGCTCTCACATACACATCCTGTGTTGTTAATTGATGTTATGCAACTTGAGCCTAAACAGGCAACCTGTGGAAAAAAAGTCATATTAACCTGAATTATAACACATGAATGGCTTATATCAACACAATCAATAGTGAACAGTGAATGCCATCCTCATTTTCTCTGTATGACATGAACATCAGTGGTAATTATTCCTCTTAGCAGAAAATATCTGTACATTATAACAATTGAACAACTTACAGATAATGCTGGAAAGCCTCCATACCTGTTAGCATACCATAAACAGTATATGGCAAACAGACATAAACACGGATATAATTCTATTGAGGCAATATTTCCAGAACATGTTTTAATAAGCATCAGTGAATAAATACCCATAACATAAATACAAATACATACTATATAGCAACATATGGATAATATTGGAATCAGTAGGTTTCTGTAACTATACAACGAACTGTACAGAGTTACCAGCAATATATATGGATATTTCATTAATGTGTCCTTCTATACTGTTCACTGGTGCTATTTACATTTTTCTGTACAAGTGCATATTGGAAAGCAATGCTTGCTAGTGATGCAGATGTACCCACCTGCATGCATACAGGTCAAGCCTGCACTCTTGCAGTAAGTCACATATAGATTTTTGTGTTGCACACAATTCTCTCTAAATGCATCAATGTAAGCATATACTCATACATTTCTAAGGAATAATGATAAAATATGTCTATAAGGGGAGAAACGTATCCCACCATAGCAATGCCAGCAGGTGCAACATTACCTTTGCAGCTACCAAGTATAGCTGAAAGTAAGACCAGCTATGTGCACACAGCTTTTAGGTCCCATTTGTGCCATACATAATTAATGAGGTTCATTAAAATTCAAGGTTTTGGAATCCCATTTGTGCACGTCTTCATAAGTTTTTCAAATTTGGTGCATTAACCAATAATTTGTTATAACAGGAAGGTGCTTCTTGCCTATACCCAATAGCTATCGTTAAAAGGGACCATCTGTAACTTTGTAGTAGTATTTTGACTGTGAGAGGTTATTTCTATGTAAGGGTGATTAAACTCTAAAGGAAGAAAAAGAGTAAAAAAATAAGTTGTACAAGTTTACTAGTGACATAGGTAAGTACATGCCATTCTTAAAAATCAGTTAATAAGCTTTTTATAGAAAAAGGAAGGAGGTTGGAGTATGGAGGTTAGCTTCAGAGAGAAAAAATAGGTCTTTTGGGAGTAGCAAAACAAGAGGTAGACAAGTTGAAAGTCAGAGTGAGGAAAAGGGGAAAAAGTGAAATTTAGAGCTATAAAATTAAAGATTAATTGAGATTAACTGATGGGGAGTATGTAAAAGGATATATAGGAAGAAGGTTAGCGGTATGTCAAATGATATCATTTTAGCCTGGTTTAGAGCAAGAGCAGATCCATGCTTTACTTAGAAATTCTTTTAATACATGTATAAAGGCATGATGCTTAGGGTTAAGTGAAGTCTGATGTTAGTAGAAAGGTTGTTCCATGCATTTGTTACTGAAAATGAGCACAGACGTTTACAAGCTGAATTTTTGGATTTATGCAGAGTGAGAAGCGGTTGGTCTTTTGATTGTAGACATCCTGTGGAAGTGTGAGATTGAAGAAGAGGATGTAAGTGAGGGCAGGCAGTGGGTTTGTGAATGGTGTTATGGGCAGTTCAAACTTGTAGGTAGGTTAGATGGTGAGGTACTCTAAGCCATTTAAGAGAGTGTAGAGGAATGCGGTGATGGGTGTAATGTGTAGAACTAGTTGCAAATTTGACTATTTTATTGTAGCAGGATTTTTTTTTTGACTTAAGTGGGATTTGGAGATTGGTGAGAGTAGGACTTCCATATAGGAGTGAAGGCATAAGGAAGGCATTGGCTACTGTGAGTCTGGTATTTCTATTTAGATAAGATTTATGCCTAAAAGGCATGCACAATTTTTGATGCATTTTTAATATTGCCCTAGATATGGATATCAAATTTTAGATTGTCTTCAATTATCACACCTAGGAATTTGGTGGAAGAAACAATTTCCATTACTGTATCATTTTGGGATTGTATTTTAAAATTAGATTTATCATCACGATATGATTTAGGGGTGAAGAGAAGAAGTTCAGTTTTTGGGGAGTTAAGCAGCAGTTGGGAGTTATTTATCCATGCTTCTAGAAAGAAGTCGTCTTCTTGGGTTATATGTTGTAGGTGGGACAGGCTCTGAGAAGCAGATAATAGTATATTGCACTGAAGAGCTTTGACAGGCAGCTTTATGGAAGTAATTGATCAAGATGTTGAAAAGGAGGGGCCAAAGTATAGAGCCTTGGTGGGCACCAGTGATAGTTGGTGGGTAAGGTAAAAGGGAGCTTTGCCATTTCACAGATTGTTGGCTATCTGATAGAGAGCTAGAAAAACAGTCAATTGGCAAAGAGGAGAGATAAGGTTTAAGAGCTGATACAGTATTTTGGCTGGGAGACAGTACCAAAGGCTTTGGTTAGTCTATAAATAACGAGGAAACAAAATTGCCAAAGTCTGTACCATTGGCCATTGTTTACAATGTCCATGAATGAAAGTTGAGCTGTTGAAGTGCTGTGGACTGGCGTGAAGCCTTGTTGATTGGAGGTTAGAAGAGAATTTGAGAATTTTGAAGAAGGTACTTGCTGATGGATGCATTTTTCTAAAATTTTAGAAATAGAGGATAGGATGGAAATATGCTGAAAATTAATAACTTCAACGGATTTGCCTCCTTTTTGCAATAGAATGATGAATGATTTTTTTCCCTATAATGTTGGAACACATGATTGTGTGATGGCCTGGTTGGTAGGAATGCTGTCCAAATAGGCTATAGCATTTGCAGCTAGTTTGAGGTATTTAGAGGGAAGGCTGTCTGCTGAGGTTAAACTTGCTTTAAGTTTTTAATGAGCCTTACGGAGACCAGCTGCAGCAAACATTTTGGAGTATTTATATTAAGATGTGGAGTGGTTGTTGTTAAGGGAGAGGATAAAGAAGGGTTAGAAGGTGTATTTAGAAAGGAAGGGGTTGTGGTGTTTGGAGAATATTGATTTTTAGTTTTGTATGTGTTACATTTTATAGAGGTTAAGGTTGGTTATGTTATCAAGGAAATATGTATCAAAAATATTGTCCATTTGAAAGGGGGATTTATCTGAATGTGGATTTGGATTTGTCTTGGTACCAGGGTTGAGCAGAGAGTTAATGGTTGACTAGAATTTTGGGGAGTTGTTTTTGTGGCAGTTTGAAGATTAGTGCAATTTTATTGTCTTTTGTTACTTGCATTTTTACTTAATTACAAAGGTGCCTAAAATTTTGCAGATTAGGAAAGGTTTTATTGTTTAGCTATTCTTTCTATGCTTTATTCTTATGTGACATTAATGGTTTTGTTGGCTTTGTTAACCGGGGAGCATGATTGATTTTATTCGTTTTGAGCAAAGGGGAGCAATGCTGTTAAGGATGTTTTGGAATACTGCACCATCAAGAAGTAAAGTCAGTAGTGTAGACCAATTTATAGATTATAGTGCATTAAGAAAGAAGTTGTGGTTAAATTTACTTAGATTGGGGACCATTTTAGTATGGTGTTCTTTTGAGATATGGGTGCTATTTCATTAACTGTAGGCCAGTAAACGTCACAATGGGTTGTGGGGAGAGGGCCAGCTTTAGGAAATTTTCTTGGATTGAGGACTAGGATCTAATCAAATATGGAGCCATGTGTAAGATTTTTATCATATCTAGTTGGTGTTGTTATAAGATGTGAGTGCCCTAGAGATTTATGCTTTTTGATGGGAAGTCTGAAGTTAGGTTTTTCTCAATTTATAGTTATATTTCCAAGGATAATGGTTTCATTGGAAACTGATGTCTAGGATGGGATGTCCTCCAATACTGGGATATTTTGGCCTGGTGGATATAAATTACTGCCATGCATAGACTTTTCATGGTATTTACTTGTAAGAAGGTAATAGGTAGTTAAGCAGTTCCAAAAGTGGGATAGAGTTAAAGTAAGGAATAAAATTATAATAGCTGTGCTAGAGCAATGCAAACCACCTGCTCTTTTATGATTTCTATCTGCTATGATTATGTTATAGCTAGGAGGTAAAATTTCAGAGTTAAGAAATAAGAACAGAATGAATGAAGGCAGGGTATGGAGTAGTGCAGGAAAACAAAAAGCTGAATAAACATTTTGCAGTACGTTTCTAGCCTGCAGGCTTAGTGCAGTATTTTTTACTTATTTGGAAAATGTCAGTTACTTATAATAGTTTTGAGACATTTTTCTGTGGCTGCTAAGATGTCTGGGGTTTGTTGTGCAATCTGGGCATAAAAGTCTGTTTCTTCATTGCTGATACTATGAAAGTTGCTTGTCGTTATGTTGAAATTTTTGGTCTTAGATGTGATTATTGATGAGGGAGAAGGACCTCTGTTTGGATATATGTTTCCAGAAAGGGAAATTAGAGAGGTGTGTGTAGATAATCGCTTGATAAAGATACAGTACTTTTTAGGAAGATCTAAATTGGAAAGTAAAGGGTATCGGAATTACTGTACAGAGGTTTAATTTTGGGGTAGTCTAAAATGGTGGTGCTAAAGTAGTTGTGAGATATTAGAGTAACTTGGAGTATGTTTGAAAGAAGATAAGAGAAGGAAACCAGTCTGGTGGACCCTTGCCATAAACAGGCTATACAATAGAAGGAGGAAACTAGTTCAGAAAAAAAAGCAAATCCCAAGAAGGAAAGACATCCCTGATCAGTAAGAAACTAAGGTCCCTCATAAAATCATCTAAGGCTAACATTAAAAGAAAAATAGCCAAAGATTCAAAACATAACCACAAAGCCTCCTTTAGCTATGTTAAGAATCTAAGTGGCAACTTGCAGATATGCACTGAACTAGTGCAAAATAGCACAAAATATACTGACCCTACTGATATTGCCAACATCCTGGCAGATGGATTCAATGCAGACTTCACCCCCCTTCTCACCCCCAAAAGGGCCCACAACAATACCAGAAAAGTGTAGTGTCCCAGAAATCACAGATGCACAGGTGAAAACAGCCCTTTCAAAAGCCAAAAACACAGCGTCAATGGGGCCAGATGGTGTCCCAGGCTGCGTCTTGCACAAACTACAGAAAAAACTAACCCCCTGCCTAAAAATGCTGTTTAACCTCAGCCTCTCCACAGGCTACATGCCCATAGAATGGTGCACAGCAATGGTTTTTCCACTCCACAAAGGAGGGGCCATAACTGACCCTGGTAACTATTGCCCCATAAGGCTGACTAACCTGGTCTGCAAGGCTATGGAGCGCATCATCATGGAACTCATTAACACAGACATTGGGAACCTCCAAACACTTGCGCCGACCCAGTTTGGCTTTGTTAAGGGCAGATCATGCCTACTAAGCCTGTTTGACTTCTTCAAGACAGTCACCAAGGCCATAGATGAGGGAAAGGTGGTTCACACAGCCTACCTTGACCTCGCCAAGGCTTTCAACACCATTCCCCACTCAGGTATTACAGAAAAATTCACCAGCCTGAACATAAACCCCTGCATCATGGGATGAGTTGCCAACTGGCTTACAGACAGAACTCACATGGTAAAAATAGTGGGCTCCAGGTCCGACTCTAAACCAGTCACAAGTGGAGTCCCACAAGGCTCGGTCCTGGGACCCCTACTGTTCGGTATATACTTCTCAGATGTACAGGCAAACAAAGGAGGACTATGGCTAACCAAGTTCGCCGATGACTGCAAACTGGGAGCCATAATTGATTCTCCAGCTGACATGGACATCCTCCAAAAGGGCCTTACTGAGATGGACACCTGGTGTCAAAGTCATGGCCTCAGGATAAATGTCTAAAAATGCATAGTCATCCTGTTTGGGAAAAACAAAACACCCACAAATTACCACATGGGTGGCAGCCCCCTTAATACAGAAGAGGTAATAAGAGATCTGGGGACCCAGGTAGATAGTAATCTGTCCTTTGACAATCATATTGCCAAAGTAGTTAGGAAATCCTTCTATGTGGCCCATCTAATTACTAAAGGGTTAGCATCTAGAAATAAAGCGGTTATAGTGCCCCTCTACTCATCACTCATCAGACTCATCATAGAGTACAATGCCCCATTTGGGATGTACCTCACAAGACACTTCCAACAGCTGGAAAGACCACAAAAGTACCTCACCAAGAGGATTACTGGCCTCAAACATATGTCTTATGCAGCCTGACTGAAAAAACTCCGGCTGTACTCAGTGGCATATTGCTTACTCAGAGGTAATCTCTGCCTGACTTACAAAGCCATGTCCAACTCAGAATTGATGGACATGCTCCACCTAAAGAAATCCAAGTCACTGTGAGCCACCCGCTCTAATGAGCTAAACCTCACCACAACGATAAACAGAACATGCTGGAGGGATAGATTCCTGTCACAGAGACTCCCCATGTTTTGGAACAAAATTCCTAACTACATTAGGCAGAGCCCCTCACTAACACTCTTCAAGAGTAGCCTTGACAAGTGGATGGGTAACAGAAAATACAGCCCTGGGATCACTTCATTGGCTCTGCTTGACAGAGGATCAGTTAATTAATCAATGGGGCTGTGAAAGCCGACACACTCTGGCTAGGCTTATAAATGCCCTCGGGCAGATAGCCTAGTAGCTACCTATGAACCTATGTACCCATTATCTTCCATGATCTGATACTATCCCATAAGTACCACTTTAAATTGTGATTTTGATACATTTACAGATCAGACTGTTACTACCTGCAAACTGAGTGGGACCTCAGTGAGCTATTTATTGAATTATACTATATCACATTCTCAACATTATCACTGAGATGGCTACGTTTTGGAGGCTTAAACATGTCTGGGCACCCAAATGGACTAAGGAGAAAACCATCCAGATGCTGGCCATCTATGCTGAAGTGAGCATCATGTGAGAGCCAGAAAATGGAACTTTGTGAGGATCAACATCTGGAGCCGGACTGAGAGGGAGCAATGGCATCATATGGGAATCTACTGGAATGGAGTACAGGTTCTTTACCGTTATGAATGACCTCCAGTTTAGGGACACTGAAGATATTCACTGTACGGTATCCAAGGTGAGGAGGCAGCCAGTGGTTGTCTACAGCAAATGTCATAATCTTAAGTATGTCTGTACATTCCTAAGAAATCAAAGATATGGCTGTGACCCATATGTCAAATAAATCCTTTTAAACCCATTCTCTAGCTGTTCTGACAATTAGCTTATCTAGATACTCAAGTGGGAAAGGTGACTGTTTTCGCTGCAGTTATGGGCATGATTCCCATGGGGTTTATTTGTTTAATATTGTTTATCACATACATACTATTAAACATTAGACATGTTTGTCTTCCAGCATATAAGTACATCATTTCACATATCCAGTATAGCTGTGTGTTACTGAAGCCTACAACATCAATGCTGCTGATGACTATGCATTTCACTGTTATCTTTAATACTCCATGTGTATCATACAGTCTACTTCTGTATGTGTGAATAGTAACTCATGCAGACATCCCTTAGTTAGTTATGCTTTACAAAATGCACACTATTATTAAATATAAATACCTGTTTGCTGAACACAAGGCAATGCAGGTCTGAGTGTCTACCATTTATTCTACTTTTTAAAAGTTGATGCTGTCTGGCAGTTGTGTGGAGAATGAGGGCTTATAGTCTTTAGGTGTTAGATGTTTGCATATTCCTCCTTTATCTGCATGATTATGCACACACACACAACAGTAATTTGTTAAGAAGGAAGGTATTGTGCTGTGTGTTCTGTATTGTGCTCAGCCTGTAAAGTGAGAGGCCATCATGTATATATCACAGCAAACTGTGGGTTCAAATCCATGTAGGGATACCTTTCAATAAATCTTACTCTGTGTGTAAACATTTTGAAAATTCTTGTATAGACACTTGCTTATTGATGTTTTCCGGTATTTTGCATATATTTACAACTATAGAGTGAACTGGTCAGATTTCTATGAATATTTCCATTATCCATAAGTTTCAGCCAACAACAGCTCTTTTACTACAGTTTTATGTGTAAAACTTAGAACATAGTGGGATAGTTCTGCAGAATGAATTGGAATATGATAACACTGGCAAATTGGATGTACAGTATAACTCTGTCATGTTTATTACCTCCAATTCACCATCCCATCCTTCTCATACTGTTATTTGGAGGGAGTGAGATGGACAGATATACATTTTCACTGTAAATCAGGGACATCCCCTGATATCAGGGATATTTCTGATGTATAATTTCTAATGTAACAACAAAATACATGTATATATTTTCTGTCCTACTACCCAAACAGCATTTGAGTGTATATTATGAACAGGAATTTGTAGTTGTTGTTAAGAGCAGCCATGTGTTGTATGACAGCATTCCACTGTTTGAGGTATGAAATGTTACAGTTGTGTTTTTGTGTTGTGACCACAGTGTTGACATGCAGTTGTGTGCAAGTTTTTTTTTTACAAATGCATATCACGCTGAACTGTATTTTATCCATCTTATAATGTGTAAGCCATGATCCATGTTACTACCCCATCCCTGCATATTCATGCCACTGATTTGTTTAACTTAATTTTCTTTATGTAATTTCAGCCAAGATGAATTAACTAGGCAGGTAAGTGTAGGGTGATAGTGAGAACATAGCTGGGACTCACAAGTTTGAATCTGAGGTCCACCAATCCATGTTCATTAGTCTTCCAGTGTGTAAAGTACTGGGAGTGACACATCAAAAAAATGTGTATGCAGATTCTGAACTGTTATTCAGTGTAAAAGTTACAGAACATGAGCTGCTGAACGTATTTCATTGCTATCTTATACCTACATAGTGTCATTCATAAATGCTTTTTGCTTTTTGCAGGTGATGAGGAAGATGCTAACAATCGTGCTTTGTGCATAGAGTGGATGTACAGGCTGGATGAGCAGCACAGGGAGATAGATATGTTGATTACTTTTTCACATTTTGTACCTCAAATAGATCTGATCATTGTTAGAGGCTTGGCTTGTTTTATATTTCCATGCATACTACTACTAATGCAAGAACACCCAGAATGCATCTTTAAGGTAGCTGCAATAGTCAAACAATGCCTGTGATTACCAGCATGAATTTCATAAAAAAATATGTTTAAACATAAGTTAGGAGCAGGCCATGTTTGCTGAAGGTAATGTGAACTGTATGTCACAACCTAGATGACAGTCAGTTGTGTGTAACTGTCACAGTGCTTTGGATTATGATGGTTCACATACAAGTCAATGCTGTTTTGCTTGTTGTTTGTATAGTAGGTGTTGGCACACATATATCTGGATGTGGTGCTAAGTGCATAGCCTACCTAATCACATACTGAATGGGTGTCTGCTGTGTTAGTGTTCATAATGTTGGTGGATTATGTCTGGCATGCACTTCAGTTCAACAGGGATATTGCTTCTGCATGCAACATTTTTTATGCTTTGGTTACAAAACAATTATATCCTGTACTTAGTGATAGTGGTGCACACATCCTTTCGTGTATTTTATTTATCAATTCTAACAAGTTCATGTTCTTTATTTATAACTGCATGTTACATAATAACCAATCAGCATTATGCTGACTGCATTTTACAGGGTCATGCATAGTGATTATTAATAAATGTATGTAGTGCATTGATACATTTGTACACAGTACTGTTTGTAGGACATAACCTATAATTTTACGTCATAGGCTGTCAATGTGTTTATGATTGTCCATTATTTCTAGTGTGTTTTGTTGCATTCCAAAGATTCAGTGTTGTGTCAACCAATGATCATGTTGCTTTGCTTAACTCATTTGAATATAGCTTTTATATTTTCCACTGGATTGTAATCTTACTATATCTTCATTACACAAGTATGTTAGTTGGTGGCTGGGTTACACATGTGTGTGATTCACATATTGGCACACCAATATAAATGTGCAAAGCACACATATAAGACAGGAAACATATAAATAGTGAGATCTTTTCAGACAGTCTACTGGCCAAAGTAGTGAGGCATACATTAAGTATTATCCACTGCCGGTCACACTACTCATGTTATGTTGTCAGTTTCACAGTGGTCTAACAGTGCAGCAGTTTTTTTGCAATGTAGGCACATGTCAATATTGCATGACATATCATGGTATGCTTGTCTTCATATGTGATGATATCTATGTGTGCTGCCTGTGTGCATGCTTATCATGCATAATGATGGCTGATAAACAAGTGTTCAGGTAATGGCAGGATTTCCACAAATAAGCTGTGTTATGCATGCCATGGCATGCCCTGGAGTAACCTGCTCACATTCTTTGATGGATATAGTGGCACTGACATGACCCTCTATTGAAATCAACCATAACTATACATAATAGGACACAGGGAATATGTTATGTGCATGAATATTCATCTGCTAACAGCAATTAGTTTTATTATATTCTGCCACATAATCTTTTTAAGCCATACCTTCTGAGAATGTTGTTTTAATGACACCTGCAATGTACGATGATATACCTCTCTTCTCATATGCAGAGATTACATGTTGAAGGCATAATAGTTAATGTCTGCAACACTTCTGATGTGCACATCAGTTTGTGTTTAATGACAGCCATGTTTTTCACAGGAATGTATGGCCTGATAGACATGTTGTTTCATTCTTATGGTTTGGATTCAAGACCTACATTGCATATGGTAGTACACTTGACCATAGACATGCCTTACTGTAATGTGTCATACTGAATGTTTTCTGCCTGCATATTGTGTCACAGTGGGTATGTTATATACTCATATAGTTGCTGGTATACATATTATACACTTTCTTTCTTGTCATGTGATTCACCTTGACAGAGCATGGAACCCGTGGATGCTCACCCATCAGATGACAGAGATGAATTTATGCCAGACCACTGCCTGAGCCCTAAGATGATGATGACGATGACCATAATGGAGAAAATTATGATCAAGGGGAAGAACCTGGATCTGCATATGCCATCATCTCTGTTGCACACTGGAGGATACACCACCCAGCATCACAACAAAATGATTTTTGTGACCAAATCTGAAAGGTGACGGCTGATGTCTTCCAGATACAGATGAAAGAGATGATGGTGAATTTCTTTCAAGGTATGGCATAGATTTTGTGTGACTCATTCATTGAAATAGTCTGGGAGATCATTTGAGATGTTCATCCTCATCAAGCCAGGACCTCAGGACCATAGGTATTGTCTGTGTGACCCACTTGTGCACTGCTACCACCATGGTGTTTGTCATATAAGTACGTGGACTATATAGGCACACTTGTGCATGCATAGCATTTTGCTGCCATACTTATGTGATACATTACTAAACATACACTGCAGATGTCATGCGACATTTAACATTATATTGCAATGGGTGTATGATACACCTTAGCACATTAGACATTCAGTCATCATGCTGATGTCCATGAGTTTTTGCACTTGATGCACACATTGCTTCATGTAGGCAGGTATGATAGTCATTACATATGTGCGTATATGTGTACTCCTATTTATGCAGTGGAACATATTGTTATGGCCAATGCACTGTGGCCCTATATATCAGTTATGCATTTTGCAGTTAACATGCTGCTACTGACTCAAGAATTCCACCGTACACAAGTGTGGGATTGACAGTAACTCACAAACACCATTTTGCCCATATCCCACAAATAGCAAAGTAGAATGGGTATGATTTGTGGGTTGCCATGTCATGTGTGTCCAACAGCAGGACATATCCTTACCCCTGTGCTTTGTATGACATGTATGGAGCTGTCACATTGGCATATTGGCTTTGTGTGTGGCATGTATTGGCAATGATTGTGACATGTTATATCACATAACTATATCTGTTATATATGGGCAGTCTTACATTACAGAATATATAGACCACCACTGTAAGTTCGTGTATACACCTTGGCAATACTGATTCATATGGCAACATTAAACTATGGCTATTTTGGCCTATGTTACATTCCTTATTCGCATACTCAAATGGTGTCCATATGCATTGATTTATGTACATGTCTCTGCACATATTGCGATCAATACAGAAACACCATTGTACCTACGGACTATGCGCTGTCATTGACTTCATGTTAATGTGCTACTATTTGTATTTTGGTAGTAGTCACCCCTTCCATATTAAAAAAGATAGCCACCAGGATGTACTCTAACCTTGAGCTTTTTAAACAAGAACATGAGAGGATTCACAGGATGTTTTTAGAGAGGGGTTACCCAGAGAAATTATACACCATTTGTAAACAAATACTGAAGGACTGGGGGAGTCAAATATAAACCTATCATCCATTCTGGACCTTTAGTGACAACTGAACCCAATGCATCAAAAACTTACTCTACAAACAAATTTTCACAGGCTCTGATACTCCAATATAATGAACAAACCAAGCATATTAAAGACATTATTAAGAACAACTGGAGATTATTGAAGATAGATGATGATGTTTACCATAAATTGGAAGAGAAACCCAATTTCATACTCAAAACCAGTATGAACATTAAGAAACTTCTAGAACACAATCAGTCTGGTAGTCATAATACTAATATTGGTACCACAAATGTGGGAGCTGTAAGCAATGCAGCTATATTATGGACACTCCCAATATCACGTTGGATCGCTACATAAGCATTAAGATCAATTTTTAGTTAAAGGAAACTATCACACCAAGGGGGTGATTTACCTAGCAAAGTGCATCAATTGCCCATCTGTTTAGGTTGGAAAGACTGAGTGGGCCTTACAGAAAAGGATGTATGAACACAACTACAATATAAAAAACAAAAACTCCAACAAAGCATTGTATAAACATTCTGTGACATGTCAATATTTTAAAAAACTTGTACTCAGCATTCTAGAGATCATTCCTATTGAAAGAGAAGGAAACTGGGAAAACTTTATAGAATATAAAGAGTTAAAATGACAACTTAAGTGAAATACTGCCAACGTCCCATGACTCGACGACTGCAATACTTTGAACACTGTCACATTTTTATAACTTTTTTTCATCAGCTTTTTGCAAGCTTTTTAAGTTGTTTATTAAACTTTATGTAAGATATTTTAAGATTTTTATAAGACTTCAGTATGAGAAATCGTTATTGGTATGCCTAGCATACATATTTTTACACATTTATTTCATTTACTACTTATGTGAATGGAGGGCACTGATTTCTTTGTTATGCAAGTGAATGGCTACTAAGATCACATTACATCCTATGCTTCTACCAGTTTTCCATGAAAACTAAATCTTGATTGATTCCTTAAAGTCACGTGACAACTGAAAAATGTTATATAACAACTGTATTATGTAATGGATAACTAGTTCTGATGAAGTCCTACCAACAAGGGCGAAAGTGCTTAACTTTTAACTGTTTTGTTTGAAAGATACATTTCTTGAACAAATTAAAACTATTCTTTTTCTTTTTGTTTTAATACACCTTTCTCTTATGCACATATGTATAGTAACATTGATGCCAGGCAATACAAACAACCTTTACTTACCTATGCATTTGCAGTGTACTGCTTGCATCAGTCAGCAATGAACTAAAACTATTGCAACAGCTGGATTTACAAGGTAAGTGTTGAACTTGAAGTGTATTGTAATGTGAAAGCAGAGACTTATTTGACTTATATGTGTCCGTTATTAAGTAGTAGGTCTCAGGCATCAAAGATTCACACAGTCATACCTCTC
This sequence comes from Protopterus annectens, assembly GCF_019279795.1. Taxonomy (NCBI): domain Eukaryota; kingdom Metazoa; phylum Chordata; order Ceratodontiformes; family Protopteridae; genus Protopterus; species Protopterus annectens. Next base: position 66,497,134 of record NC_056725.1, read on the forward strand.
AAAAGTAGTGATGGTCACTGCATGCCCTCAGTTTAGCACCATATGTTTGTACTGGAAAATCATCAAAGAGAGAAGTTAGAAAGTAATGGTACACATTTCAGTTTCAGACTTCACAACCCTTACAAGATTATTAACAATAAAGATGTAAAAATGTTGATGCTGTCAACTGCCTGACTTTCTAAGACCAATATAAGTCAAAGGTACAATTACCAATTCAACATTGCAAATGCAGATATACTAAGCACTAAGTCAGCTATGCACCCTGAGCATCAGACACAAATGTTATGTGTCCCTGAATCCAAAAGATACAAAACAGAGATATGGCACAGTTATCATCACTTGCACATGGTGTTGTGGGGGAGGGGGCAGGAATCCTACCCTAGTCTGACACAAAAGTGTTGGTGAGTGTGTGTGAGGCAGACATTCAGATAAAGCAGCAAATGGCCAGTGAGATAAAATGAGTTTTAAGCTTCACAGCTGAACTATGTAACTGTTGTATGTGTGTCTGTATGGGTCCTCCAGGTGAAATTGGGATGTGAGTAGCTGCATGACCACAGCTAAACTCTGTGCTAGCTCTATGTCTTGGTATGTTTGAGAGCTGTGAGTCATGCATGGTAGAGGTGGCATTTCATCATTGTCTTACCCCACCATGAGAACTGGCTTGTCCACACCCACAGTCAGATGCACTGCTGCTACCTGATTGTGACTGATGTCTGCTGGATGAGCTCCCCTCATGAGGACGTCCAGGACCATGACCCCGTGGACTTCCATGTCTGGGTGTAGACAGCACAACCACTGATGGAGCAGCGAAAGTACTGCCACTATGGAAGCATGATCAGGCATGGCCACATTGACTAACAGCAGATGATGTGGCTGACCTATGCCCATGAGGATGCCATCCCCCTCCAAGCAGATCTTCCATCAAAGATACCCCAGTTCCAACGTGTCATTCATCTGATCCACTGAATTGGCAACATGATGGAGACAGTTACGCATGTCAGCCTATGCCACATCTACAACTCTAAACTTTTCTCTGGAGAACCTATGACAACATGGCTGAGCCTCCATGACAACCCTAAACATACATTGACTGACACAGAAAGATGCACCTGGATCAGGTGGACGATGGACAGCAGGCCTCCTCCAAGTACCCCTAACAACTCTCTTGCATAGCACCTCACCCACACTTTTGCTATAGCCAAAGTCAACAGGCATTGAAGCCAAAGTAGCCACACTTCTCTGAGAGATTGTCTCACCCTCCACCTGTACAATATCTGATGACTGACTGGAATGGTTAGGCATAGGCCTACTGGCTCTGTCCGAAGGAATTTCTGGGAATGGCTGTATGTCAACCTCAGTGTCAGATTCAACCTCTGCACCCCCTGACTGTATAATAACTGTTCCCAGATAAAACGGAAAAGGTAGCATTTCAGTGTTACCCACTAGAGAAACATAAAACAGTCTTTGAAATATGAACAACAGGCTGGATGCAAAAAAGGAGAGTAACAATAGTAACATATCCTTGTTTGTGCCAAAACAGAAATGCAGCTTTGCTCCCCATTCCCAAACGAACAGGCAAATTACACATTTTGCTAACAACCCATCATTGAAATGCTAAAAGTGCTATCAAATAAACTTTCATTGAAAAATGTCTACAGATTTAACACAGAACATTCCATGTTAAGGTATTGCCAGTCATGTATACCTGTGAAATGCCCTGACAAACATGCCCATGCCATCAGCACACTTCTAACTAATACATACATATAAAAGTGTAAAAGCCTTTGCTAATCAACATATAGATATAAAACTATTAAACAGATTTTCTTAATTACATTTCAACATATGCAGTATGTAGCTGACAAAATGCAAGCATACCTTCTCAAGTTCAGTAATTCTTTGTGCAGGTATATCCCAAAGTAATAGTCTTTTTTCTTTCTTCTCCACATAAACAAGTTTCCTTACCTTCAGTTTCTCTAGCTACATCGCTGCCTTTTTATGGTGTAGATTCATGGCTGTCAGCATGATGAAGATGCAAATCAGGTGTGAGCTCATTAGAATTGCTGAATCCAAATACTTGTCTCTGTGTAGCTGATATAAACATAGTGCAGGCACTCCCTGAGTATTTGTTTTAATGGATTGCAACTGCAAATGATAACTGGTGGGGTGAAAGAAGACAGAACAGGAATGCTGACTGCTCTACATCCAATGGGTATGTCAGGTCAGACCTACAAAATGTTAGATGTAATTTTGTCAATGTTGGAAATGTAAGTAAGCAGCACACAGTTTACAAGTTCTATTCATTAACATCCATCCTTCCCTTCATTTGTTGGCAACTACATATTATATTATATTATTGCCATTTAATATCCTCACACATTTTAAGGACAATGACATAGAATGGCTTACAGACTGCATGTTTCAGACTACTGGTCAGATAAGAGAAAAATGAGCAACAACTACAGAGAGGTAAGACAGAGCTGCATAACTAGTTGTTTGAGCACTCAGTGTACTACACCCCAAATTAATAAATGTACAAATAACTGTTATATGGTTTTGTAGTACCATAGATGATGTCATAGTTGGTTGTATGCAGAATGATTTTAGTTCCTTGCTGCAGAGGTGTTTGTATGGCAAAGAGGGATAAGGCACCCTTACTGTGCTCTGAAGGTTCATTGGAATGAGAGTTCAAATCCAGACCTATGTAGAAATACTACATGTGTACTACCAGTTTAGAGTGTGTGTCATAGATTGGTTTTCCTCATTTCAACTACTTTTTCCTTGTTGGGGGGTTAGTGTTTATGCGATGCAAGGCTTAGTGCAAACAAGGGAAATGGAGAAAAATGAATTTAAGGTTTGTCTGTGCTTATCTTGTTTGCATGAAGCGAGGCAGAGCACAAACTCAGACTAGTGGCCCACCCAGGAAGCAGACAGAACACCTGCAGAGCACCTGCATACAGGGAATCCTTAAAAGGGCAAAGGTCAAAAACAATACATTGCTGCAATTTTTGTTTTTCATCAAGCAACTTTGCCTAGCAGCGCTGCACTGCAGTTAGCAAGATTCCCCAACAACTGCAGTCATCGAACCCCTGCAGACAGTACTCAGGCAGCCAATAATTGATACCAGATACATTCAATTAATTCTGTTGGGCATCGCACAAACACAGTAAGTGGTGTTGCACAGTGGTTAACACATAGAACTTAAGAAAGATTAGGAAATTAGGAAATGTCATGTGACTAGTCCTGTTGCAGCAGGTGTAAGTGTAGGCCTGCCACACACAATGTTCTGTGTTCTAATACAGGACATTCCAGACATTTTTACTGTTGTTCCATTCTTATTATATTCAATCTCACTTCTAACACTTTAGATAGTGGAGCTAATAAGAATTTAATGTATGAGGGATGAAACACCATTATTGTGTTTTCAGATGTATGACTGAGATTATACTGTCTCCTGTATTTCTGTAAGTATAATTTGTCTATCTGGACTTGCATGGCCTTCACAATTACATAAGACACATACACAACTGGATCTATATCCAATAACCTTATCAGGTCAAACACATACATGTGTAACACCTCAAACTGTCATCTGTATTTATGTATAACTCCTGACTATGCCTGAGTAGCACTTCTTCTGTGGAAAAGATGGAAAATCAATGTGGAAGAAAATGTTTTGTCCCTTATGCCCAGGTTTGAATCCCACAATATAAAAATCAAATTGTTCAGTGTATAAAGGCAAAAACAAATGTGTCATGTCATTACATTTATGCCCCCAGTGCATGTCTGCAAACATAACTTACCTTAACTGTTACCTTCCCATTTCCAATATATATTTCCTGGCTACATCAGCAGACACCCGTCAAACTAAGGCCAAGTGTCAGATTAACCTTTCATACATAGCTCTCCATTTCATACATGTGTCTTCTTGACGCATTTGATTCAGTCCAGTTGGCTATACTACATGATTATGTTGTTGTCACCCATCTGTCTGGAGTTTACAGTCCAAATTCAGCTAATATTCTACACATATGATCAGTTTATATTGTTGAAGAAATGGATAATTATGTTTTTTCCTACCTCCCTCATGCATATTTCTCTATTGCTTCCCTTTGTTCTTCCCCCTTCTTGCTCCCCATTTCACCACTTTCCTATCTACCCCATTTTAACAACTATAATCTGGTCAAAAAATACAATCACACTCAATGCACATAAGTAGCAGAAAAAGCAATAGATCCCTTAATAATTTTGGCTTCTATGTTTGCTCAGAGTTTGGCATCTCACAGCAACATGCTAAGGGATTGTGAGTGGCAGTACGATGTTGTGGTTAACTCTGCGCAATGCAGCTTAACCCCATTGAACTCTTCCAACACACTGCAACACATGTACTATAAAGAATTAATGTCATTGCATTATTACTGTTTATTTAAAAGTATTGGATACACCCGGATTCAAACCTAGTATCATCTGGGCTCAAAAGAAATGTGCACCTGCATTTACCCTTGCTGTCACAGAGTCAGTTAAGCAGCAGATGCATTTCATAGACTCAATACTAGCTCTCAGACTTTAGTAATGTAGTTCATGTTTATGCACTACTTAACTATGCGCAAGCAGGGAAAGTAATGGAAATGTGTATTGTGATTTGCAAACACTTTGCCAACCATTGCTGCACTATGGAAAATTAAATATTATTATACATTAGTGCTGTTTACTGTTCATTTCCTGTTTATGACATGAAATTACATGAGGAAACATAACAAACTGAAGGCCCTATCTAACAATATGTCACATATTTACAATACAACCATGTGTTGTCTTCCCCAAGCAGTGTAACCCTGGTGTCCCGGTACTTTTTTCACACATATATCAACTACACTACATAAATTAATATCAAATGTTGTGTGATATGCAATGGACATCAATCTGGTAACACGCAGAATTAGAACTATTGACCCATAAGCCTAAACAGCCTCATCTGCAAGGCTATGGAAGGAATCATCATGGACCTTATTCACAGGGACAAAGGTGACCTTCAACACACTTGACCCGACTGACCCATTTTTGTTTTGTCAAGGGTAGATCTTGCTTATTAAAACTAGTGGACTTCTTTGATAATGACCCAAAAGACCTGGATGAGGGCTAACAGGACATACCACCTATGTTGATTTATCCAAGGCCTTTGACACTATCCCCCATTTAGGTATCATAGAGAAAATCTCCCATCTGGAGATTAACCCATACATTACTAGATGGATAGCCAACTGGCTCTCTGACAGAATGCATACTGTCAAAGTTGGGGACTGCACCTCCACTACTAGACCACTTACCAGTGTAATGCTGTCTTCCTCATTAGTATAGTGATGAATATCCCCACCTGTCATGCAGGAGACCAGGGTTCAATTCCCTGACAGGGAGTGTGTAGCTTTTTTGGGGGTGATGCAGTGGCTAATGTTGTCACCTTACAACAAGAGGTTTTCTGGTTTGATTCTCAGCTGGGGTGCCTTCTGTGCAGAGTTTGCATCTCCACCTTGTGTTTATGTGGGCTTCCTCCGGGGTTTTCCGATTTCCTCCCACATTCCAAAGACGTGTCTGGAGTGTTTCTCCCCAGGCCTCTGCTAAAAATAGGCTCTGTGTTCCCAGTCAACAAATGATAAGTAAATAAATAAATAAATAAATAAAAATACCACAATGATCTGTGCTGGGCACTCAACTGTTTGGAAATTATTTTTCTAAAGTCCAGGCAGATGTAGATGGCCTGTGGCTTACCAAGTTTGCAGATGACTGTCAGCTACATGCACTTATATAGAGTCCGCCAACAATGTTAACATATTACAGAAAGGGCTAACACAGAAAAATTATTGGTGCCAAACTCACAGACTGAACCTTAAAGCAAAAAATGGCTCATTGCCCACTATGGCAATGAAGCACCCCTGCTAATTATGATATACATAGCAACCCTCTAAGCTCAAACACAGTGTTGGGAACACATATTGATAGCAATCTACACTTCAATCACTATGTGTCCATAGTGATGAGACACATATTCTACATTGCACACCTCATAAATAAGGGCATCGCATCCAAGACCAGGAAGGTCATAGCTCCACTGTACTTAACCCTTATCAAACCACTAATTGAGTACAATGCTCCCTTCTGTCATTACCTCACCAGACACTTGCAGCAACTGGAGAAACGAGAGAATTAAGGGCCTCCAAAATATGACATACATGGAAAGAGTGAAAGACCTGTCCCTGCACTCAGTTTCATGCAGGCTGCTGAGAGATGACCTATTCCTGATGTAGACAGCAGTCTCAGGCCCTGCTCTACTGGAAATGCTGGACATCTGCAAATCAAATGGGACAAGAATAACTTGCTCTATTGATCTCAGCCTAGCCTGTGACAAACAAAACATGTTGGGGAGACAGATATATCTCCCAGTGATTACTACTCCTCTGTAATAGGCTCCAACTGCATGCGAAGCAGTGCTTCTCAATGACCCTATTTAAGCCAACCTTGACAACTGGATGAGTGATTGTAAATTCACCCCGGGGTGGTACCTATATCCCTCATGGACAGGGGCAGTGGGTGCTGATCACAAAATTGCTCTGCTAACAATGACCATCTCACAATACTCAATAAGGGTACTTGTGCTTTTACACAGCTAGGCTTGTAAACTTCCTAGGGCCATTAGCCTAGTAACTTCCTATGAACCTACCTATGAACTTATGCAGCCCTTCCAACCTCATCTCTCCTGAATGCCCTGCTGTCATCCACTATACGTTTTCCTGCAGCCTTGTAAAAGTCCGACTTCTGTGGTGCTAGCGTAAAGTACTGAGCTCTGTAGTCTGTGTACTTAGCTGGGGCTTCTGTTCTCACTGCAGTCAACTGGGCTATGTGTGTGTGTTCATGTTTATAATTGCTTGACATTGCAGAGAGCATTTTACATCAGAATGTGGGACACTGATGTCATATTCACCCCAACAAACACTGCTGATGTCATCAGTTATAAAGTGTTGTATGAGACACTCCAAGTCAAACTTGAGCTGTGGCACTTGCCTTAAATACAGAGTTCTGTAGTCTATGTACTTAGATAGATAAGGGTTCTATTCTGACTGCAGTCAAGTGGGGTGTGTGTGTGTGCACTTACTTGACATTACAGAGAACTTTTTACACCAGCATTTGGGACACGTATTGACAAATTCTCCATACCAGACATTCCTGATATCAGCATCTATATCTGATTTGTGGATGTGCACTATTTCCACTAGGGCAGGGTCAGAGACTGGCCTGGAGGCCAGGGAAAAGTCACCTCATCCTATACAATACAGATTACAGTGGCATGAATTTCAGTCTATTCACATGCATCATGGCATGGTTTGTAGGCACTGTGCTTTCTTGGTCAGTAACCCCTGTGGTCTCTCCAGCAGCTACATCTGTCTGGTGAGATACATGCAAAAGAGAGCATTATACTCTACATTAGTGTTCTGATGAAGTTCGAGTACAGTGCTGTAATATAATCCTGAGATTGGAATATAATGATGTGACTTGACAAAAAGAAAGGGAGCAAGGCTAGGTGTATTGGAGGCAGGTTCAAATTGTTTTATCATGGTGTGGATGGGAGGAGAAATGGCGTAGGGGTTATCCTGAAGGAACAGTATGCTAAGAGTGTTCTGGAGGTGAAAAGAGTGTTGGATAGAGTGATGTTTATGAAACTGGAAATTGATGGTGTAATGATGAATGTTGTTAGTGCATATGCTCCACAAGTTGGGTGTGCGATGGATGAGAAAGAAACATTTTTGGAGTGAGTTGGATGAGGTGGTGATGACTGTACCCAAGGGTATGAGAATGGTGATTGGAGCAGATTTCAATGGGCATGTTGGTGAAGGGAACAGAGAGGATGAGGAAGTGGTGGGTAGGTATGGTGTTAAGCAAAGGAATGCAGAAGGTCAGATGGTAGTGGATTTTGCAAAAAGGATGGACATGGCTGTGGTAAATACGTATTTTAACAAGAGGGAGGATCATAGGGTGACATACAAGAGTGGAGGAAGATGCACACAGGTGGATTATATCTTATGTAGAAAGGCCAGTCTGAAGGAGATTAGAGACTGTAAAGTGGTGGCAGGAAAAAGTGTAGTTAGGCAGCATAGGATGGTGGTTTGTAGGATGACACTGGTGATCAAGAAGAGGAGGAGGAGTGTGAGGGTAGCACCAAGGATCAAATGGTGGAAATTGAAAAAGGGTAATTGTGAGGTGGAGTTCAGGGAAGAGTTAAGACAGGCACTGGGTGGCAGTGAAGAGTTACCGAATAGCTAGGTAACTACAGCAGAGCTAGTAAGGGAGATGGCTAGAAAGGTGCTTGATGTGACATCTGGAAAGAGGAAGGAGGACAAGGAAACCTGGTGGTGGAATGAGCAAGTACAGGAGAGTATACAGAGAAAGGGGTTGGCAAAGAAGAAGTGGGATTGTCAGAGAGATGAAGAAAATAGTCAGGAGTATAAGGAGATGAGGTGCATGGCAAAGAGAGAGGTGGAGAAGGCTAAGGATAAGGTGTATGAAGAGTTGTATGAAAGGTTGGACACTAAGGAGGGAGAAAAGGGCCTTTACCGATTGGCTAGACAGAGGGAACGAGCTAGTAAAGATGTGCAGCAGGTAAGGGTGATAAAGGATAATGAGGGAAACGTACTCACAAGCGAGGAGAGTGTGTTGAGCAGATGGAAAGAGTACTTTGAGGGGTTGATGAATGAAGATAATGAGATGGAGAGAAGGTTGGATGATATGTGGATAGTGAATCATGAAGTGCAGTGGATTAGCAAGGAAGACGTAAGGATAGCAATGAAGAGGATGAAGAATGGAAAGGCTGTTGGTCCAGATGGCATACCTGTGGAAGCATGGAGATGTTTAGGTGAAATGGCAGTGGAGTTTTTAACTAGATTGTTTAATGAAATCTTGGAAAGTGAGAGGATGCCTGAGGAATGGAGAAAAAGTGTTTTGGTAACGATTTTTAAGAATAAGGGTGACGTGCAGAACTGTAGTAACTACAGAGGGATTAAACTGATCAGTCACAGCATGAAGTTATGGGAAAGAGTAGTGGAAGCTAGGTTAAGAAGGGTGGTGATGATTAGTGATCAGCAGTATGATTTCATGCCAGGAAAGAGCACTACAGATGCGATCTTTGCTCTGAGACTGTTGATGGAGAAGTACAGAGAAGGTCAGAAGGAGTTGCATTATGTCTTTGTGGACTTAGAGAAAGCATATGACAGGGTGCCTAGAGAGGAGTTGTGGTATTGTATGAGGAAGTTGGGAGTGTCAGAGAAGTATGTAAGAGTGGTACAGGATCTGTACGAGGGTGGTGTGACTGCAGTGAGGTCTGTGGTGGGAGTGACGGATGCATTTAAGGTGGAGGTGGGATTACATCAAGGATCAGCTCTGAGCCCTTTCTTATTTGCAATGGTGATGGACAGGTTAACAGATGAGATCAGACAGGAGTCCCTGTGGACTATGATGTTTGCAGATGACATTATGATCTGTAGTGAGAGTAGGGAACAGGTGAAGGAGACCCTGGAGAGGTGGAGATATGCTCTAGAGAGAAGAGGAATGAAGGTCAGCAGGACTAACACAGAATATATGTGTGTGAATGAGAGGGAGGATAGAGAAATGGTGAGGATTCAGGGAGTAGAAGTGGTGAAAGTGGATGAATTTAAATACTTGGGATCAACAGTTCAGAGTAATGGTGAGTGTGGAAGAGAGGTGAAGAAGAGAGTACAGGCAGGATGGAGTGGGTGGAGAAGAGTGTCAGGAGTGATTTGTGACAGATGAGTACCAGTAAGAGTGAAAGGGAAGGTCTACAAGAGGGTAGTGAGACCAGCTATGTTATATGGGTTGGAGACAGTGACACTGACAAAAAGGCAGGAATCAGAGCTGGATGTGGCAGAGTTAAAGATGTTAAGATTTGCACTGGGTGTGATGAGGGTAGACAGGATTAGGAATAAGTATATTAGAGGGTCAGCCCAGGTTGGAGGGTTTAGAGACAAAGCCAGAGAGGCAAGATTACGTTGGTTTGGACATGTGCTGAGGAGGGATGCAGAGTATATTGGGAAAAAGATGCTAAGGATGAATCTGCCAGGTAAAGAGGGAGGCCTAAAATAAGGTTTATGGATGTGGTGAGAGAGGACATGCAGGTGGTTTGTATGACAGAGCAGGATGCAGAGGACAGGAAGAAATGGAAACAGATGATCCACTGTGGCAACACCTAACGGGAGCAGCCGAAAGAAGAAGAAGCAGAAGACTTATGATGTGCACAACATAGGCTTTCAATACCAGTGTGGACACTTGGTAGTCAAAGTTCAGGTTGCTATGTATGTGTGTTCCCAGTGCTTGCATCACTAGGTTTCAGCATAGCAGGACTGTTGTCAATGCTGTAATTAATAGGGAATTCCTCTTTGCAGAAGGCCAAAAATAAAGACACATTTTCACATTTATTTGTAGATGAGGTGGCTTTGTCGCCAATCATTTGTCTGAGTTAGCCCCTCCTGTAGTATGTTATCATCATAGGTGGATGCAATGATTGCAACCAGTATACAAGAATCAGCAAGCACAGTAAGCCAAAGGCTGTATACTTCAGCCTGAACTTTCGAGAAATGAATTATAAACAGTAAAGGGCCAAGCACAGATCCCTGGGGTACACCAATGGTGATAGCTCTACTTGTACAAGTTGATTCACCAACTTTCACAGTATGTGCTGGGAGAGTTTCTCAATGATACCTGCATGGGGAGATTGTGTTCAAACCCTAGGCCAGTTGAGGATAGCCAGTATGCACTGTTTTATCTTCATCCAGGCTTAATCAGTGGGCTGTGATGACATCACAGATCTTCTATCATCTGACTCATCACATATGCCTTCCTGACACAGTTGAATACACACTTCAACACACCCTCCACACAGACTATGTTGCTGTAGAAGGGTGTACATCAAAATGCAGCCATCTGAGTTGGGAGGGGCAGCACCCGATTCATGCATGTATAGACACATCCTGACTCTCCTCATCTGTGATGGAGACCAACATGTCATCATGGACCTTTTCTAAATGGATACTAGTGATATCCTAGTTGTGTGAAACAGACCTATGTGAGTTGCTAATGCTACATCATGTCTGTTATATCTGTTAGATGCCCTCAAAGAGGTCATCAAGGGCATGCATGATGACAGCACTATCTTCCTTTTGAACTTGACAAGCCCAAGGTGTATGACACAAATCCACACTGAGTTATTCACTCAGTACTGTCAGAGGTGACCAAATGCACATATATCATCAAGTGGGTAGACCACTGTATCATATATGTGGCATATAAATATGTTGACATGTGTGAAGTGACCATTACTCTCTGGTCCAGTGATCAGGTCCATACATCAGGGCTGTCTGCTAGGCCCTTTCCTGTCCATTATTTAAGTGACGGACATCACAGATGACATACACATCTTGTGTCCAAACAGCTGTCTAAAGGACTACAGATTGTGGGCAATCATTGACTCCAACTCTAGTATTAGTATAATACAGACAGTATCAACACACACCAAAGATTGCTGCAACAGCCATGACAGGGCCTGCAAAGACACAAAAACATGGGGGGATTTGTTACATCAGGAAAACAAAAACACAACCCAAGTATAATGTAGACATTACACCCTATAATGAGACCAATAGGTATGAGACCTGTGTCCTGGGGTGGATGGCAAGTGGATCATCCACCAGCATGTGGTCACAGTGCTGACTACTTCCTTGTATGTAAGACAACTACTGAGTATGTGAAGGATGTCCACATCATAGGCTGTAATACCTCCATAGTTCACAGCCTTCCTTACACTAATAACTGAGTACAATGCAACCTTCTTCATGTACCTCCTTGCATATATTCCAGAGAGGTGTAACTGAAGTGTGCCACCTTGTTCACAGGTAGCTTTCACAATTCTTATTGGCCATACCTAGGTATTCTTTTTGTGGCATAAACATTACTGTCTGGTGTTGTGGAACCCCCATCAAGTTGTTATACCAGATGCATGTTTGCTACCTGTTCTGGTGATGCACACAGTGCATACATAGCTATTTGACAACATTAATAATAGCATGGGTAACATATATATATATATATATATATATATATATATATATATATATATATATATATATATATATATATATATATATATACCATGCAGACCAGTCAACTGGCCTGTATTGATCATAATGTCGGATACAGGTATATCAGTGTCCCTCCTAACACCTCCCGCAGATGTTACAGTTCCAGGACAGTGTGCGTGATTACCCTCATAGAGTGTAGACATATCATAATAGTTGTACAAGTATGTTTGCGCAGAATCATCTCTGATCACTCTAAATCACATATGTTATGTCAGAGACATGGGATTACTGGTTGCATTAATATGATATTGTCCATGATTGTGCTCGCTTCTTTTAATGTTGTCCATGAACCTTTACCTGTGTCCCATTTGCTGGAGATCTCTGCTGAGATAACACTCATGTTCAGGCAAATCAGTTTGCACAGCTTCACAATATGCACCCTACCTTAATTGTATGCAACATCCCTGATTTTCCCCATTGTTATGTCACCTTGTGTAATGGTCACATAATACACATTTTCAGTGTGCAGTCCCTACTGTACCATATTGATAATTGGTGCTGCTGCTACAACTGTTTTCCATTGGCATGTCCTCATCTGCTGTATATTAGAATGCTTCACCTGTCCTCTTTCTCTGTGTTCATTCCTACTTTTTATCTGGGTGCCTATTCAATACACACACTTCCTCTGAGTGTTTATTTTACATGGCAGTCCATGTACCCTTACAGATCATTTACACAACTTCAATACAGAATGTCAGGAATGGGATTTCACAATACTCTGCACTGTATATACTGTCCTGTACTGTGTTTGCACCATATACTTAACTATCATACCTCTCAACTGTCCAGATTTTCACAGAATGTCCAGATTTTTGCCTTATGTATTTTTTGGTGTGTTCCTGATCAAATTTGTGGTTTTCTGCCATATCGCTGGGATGATCTCAGGACTGATGTGACAATAATTACATTTAATTTTCAAACTTCAAATCCTTCAGAAAATGCATCTTAACACAAACCCCTTTTATTAAAGCACATTTCTAAAGAGCAAATAGGTTCATAGGTTCATAGGTAGATACTGGGCTATCTGCTCGAAGGCATATATTAGCCCAGCCATGTTGTGCGGTATTCACCGCCCCTTTGGTTAGTTCCCCAGGCCCTTGATCTAGCAGCTAGTACCCTTGGCCCCTATCTAGTAGAGCTGTTGGTATGATCCCTGGTGTGAACTTTCTGTTACCCATCCACTTGTCAAGGTTCCTCTTGAAGAGTGATAGTGAGGGGCTCTGTCTTATGTAGATCGGGACCTTGTTCCATAGCAAGGGAAGTCTTTGTGAAGGGAATCTATCCCTCCAGCATGTTCTATTCATTGTTGTGCTGTGGTTTATATCCCTAAAGCGTGTAGCTTGAGTGGATTTGGTTTTGCTAAGATGGAGCATGTTCAACAGTTCAGGGTTGGACATGGCTCTGTATGTTAGACAGAGATCGCCTCTGAGAAGGCGGTATGCAACAGAGAAAAGCCTTAGTTTTTTCAGTCGTGCTGCATAGGGCAACTGTTTGAGGCCAGTAAACCTCTTAGTGAGGTACCTCTGTGTTCTCTCCAGCTGCTGGAGATGCCTAGCCAGGTACATTCCAATTGATGCATTGTACTCAATAATGGGTCTGATGAGGGTAGAGTAGAGGGGCACCACTACATCCTTAGATCTTGATATGAACCCTTTCATGATCAGATGAGTCACATAGAAGGATTTTCTAACCACCTTGGCAACATGGTTATCAAAGGAAAGTTGACTATCTAATTGGGTCCCTAGATCCCTTATTACTACTTCAGATTTCAGGGGGTTGCCTCCTATGTGGTAGTTATGCCCAGGTTGGTGAGTTTATCAATAATACCCGAATGGGGAATGGTGTCAAATGCTTTAGCAAGGTCAAGGTAAGCCGTGTGTACCTCCTTTCCCTTATCTATAGCCTGAGTAACTGTCTCAAAGAAGTCCACCAGGTTCAGGAGACATAATCTGCCCTTGACAACACCAAACTGTGTGGGGTCAAGTGTTTGGAGGTTCCCAGTCTCTCCATTTATGAGTTCCATAATGATTTGCTCCATTGCCTTACAGATCAGACTGGTCAGGCTTATTGGTCAGTAGTTCCCAGGGTCAGTTGTAGGCCCACCCTTGTGCAGTGGAACCACCGTTGCTGTGCGCCATTCTATGGGCACATATCCTGTCGAGAGGCTGAGACTGAACAGGGTATTCAGATGTGGGATTAATTCATTTTGGAGCTCACATATGACACAGCCCGGGACACCATCTGGTCCCATGGAGGCAGTGTCTTTAGCTTTAGATAGAGCCTTATTAACCAACGTATCAGTAATAATTGGAATTACACAATCCCCTAGAATAGTAATAGGCCCTGTAGGTGGTGAGGGGGGAGGATTTGCACTGAACCTATCAGCGAAGATGTTGGCAATGTCAGTGGGGTCAGTGTATTTTGTTCCATTTTGTACTAGCTCAGAACAGACCCGAGCATTGCCATTTAGGTTTTTGACGTAACCATAGAAGGCCTTATGGTTATCCTTGGCATCCTTGGCAACTTTCTTTTCGAAATTGGCTTTAGTTGACTTTATGAGGGCTCTCAGTTTCTTACTAAAGCTGATTAGGGAAGATTTTTCTAATTGAGATTTGGCCTTTTTTTGTATAAGTCTCCTCCTTTTATTGTATAGTTTGCTTAAGGCCGGGGTCCACCAGACTGGTTTCTTCTTGCTTGAGGAAGGAGTCTTGGTTTTATTTGGGATAGCGCGGTCCATGCAATCCTGAAGATGTATATAAAGTGCCTTGGTGTAGGATTCTGCATCCTGGATATCATTATCCTTCTGCAGGGGGATAGTGAAGCTTTCCACTTCTGACGCAAGTAGTTTGAAGTTTGCTTTAGAAAGGTTTTTTACAATGGTTTCTCTGACTGGGGGAGGTGGAGGGGTGAGGATGTCTAGGGTTATCAGTTTATGGTCTGATCTGACCAGAGAAGGAATGATAATGGGTGTGGTACAATGGGCTCCCATATTTGTGATGACTAAATCCAATATGTTGTCCCCTCTAGTGGGAGAACATACCAGTTGTTCGAGGGCTTTTGAATTTATAAATTCTATGAACCGCTGGGCATAAGAGTTAGAACTTTGGTAGTTCGCCCAGTCTATACCAGGGTAGTTGAAATCACCCAAAATTATGGTGTTGGGTAGGACCTTTATATTTTCCAATGCCTCAAGGAATGCTGAGTGAGCATCTTGGGACATGGTGCGATCTATAACAGGCTACAACTTGAAATGCGGTATTCCCTGCTGATAGTTGCGCATGGATGATCTCTGGGGCATCATGCTGTGCCACTAACCTGGAGATGTGGGTATCCTTGATGAATATGGATACACCTCCACCTTTTGTACTGTGATCCGGTAACTGAGGCCGGAAGGTATGATATGAATTGTAACCTGGTAGTGCTGGGGTGCTCTCTGGAGCCTTGAACCAGGTTTCCGTCACTACACAAACATCGATTTTTCTCCATACTGAGGAGTGCCTCGAGTGCGTGCATTTTGAGGTTGAGACTTCTGGCGTTGAGTAGCATTACCCTTAGTTTTTAGTTACCTGTGCTGGTTATGGTGGTTGGTTTGTCCTTTGAACCTTGCTTAAAAAAGGCACTATGGGGACAGCAAGAGCCCTGGCCAGTATTCGAAAGCGTAGGGGTGACAGGTGCAAACTATCTCTGGCAAAACAGCAAGGCTTGTCTATCATGTCATCCCAGGCAGACAGACACTGGATCAACTTAGAATGACACCAGAAGCTTAGCCAATTGTTGAAATTGATCATTTTGTCTTTGTATTGTGGTATCATTCTAGGTGAAGGTAGTATGCTACTCAAGGTCAGGGTCATACCAGCTTGGGCTACATGATCAGAGAGCTCCTCAATGTCTCTTTTCATGTAGTCCAGGGAGGTACGTCTTAGATCATTCACACCAACATGTACAATGACAGCATCATACTTGTACTTGTTCTGGAGTGACCTAAGTGCCTGTGTTATGTGGCGGATCCTAGCACCCAACAGGCAGCTGACAGTAACCTTAAAATCTGTCCCTACTTCTGGGTCATTGTCCCCCATTATGTTGGCCTTTGTACAGATGTCTTGGACTAAGAGAGGAGGGCTATGAAAACTATTTGTTACGCCCTGGTGATCATTGTGGCATTCTGTGCAAAACCATGGACCTTCTGCTCTGACTTAAACAGGATTTCTATGTGTGTTTGCTTAGACCAGCAACACTGTTGCCAACAATGAAACCACACTTATTTATGTTTAAGGACTGTGCACTGCATGAATATGCAGTGATTGTTGCTAATCACTGCCCATCACCATGTACACATGTAAACTCCATGTAAGCTTTGTGTGAAGCCTACAAAGAGTTTACTGAATCCCATTGTATGTCTCTGTCTAGGACTTCAGGGCTACATTTGCAAGCATATTTAGAAGGCAATATGACAGGTAGAGAAAGGATAATGTGGACACTACAGATGGGGCATAGAATTCTGAATGTATTTAAAGGAACAGGAAAGGCTTGTTTTCACCCACAAGCAAATTAATGTAATATATAGAGGAGAAGAAAAGTACTAATAAATAAGACAAAACTAAATAAGGCACCATATTAGAAAATTAAAAGTTTATGGAAGAAAGGGGGAGATAATAGCAGTTTCTGAGAAAAAAAGAGAAAATGATTTTCAAATGAAAATAGATTCTCTCTGATTAGAGATGAGTAGACAATGTATGAGAAAAAACTTTACGGTGAGCTGTGGAGTGTAGGAGGCAGCCAATTCAGAAACTCATGTAGCACTGTTGTGAAAGTGTGAGATTGGCATTATGTACATAAAAATGAGTAATGATCGGGTAATAAACCCAGATGTACAAAAGGGTAAGCAGCATGATAGAGTGATTCAAAAATATATTAAAACTGTATGACCAGCAGCAGCCACCTCTGAGTTTGTACACCTCTCAGTCAGCAGACAGAGTTCACTCTATGATGCTAGAAGCAGCAGCCATATTAGTTGAACATTATTTGACAGAGGCAATTCTCACAGCCAGTGCCCACCTGAGTGCATATCATTACCTGCTCCATTGCAGAAGTATCTGGCTATGCCTAACATAGCATCACCCTGATGACAGGGACATAGTCAAATGCTGTCATGTGGACAGAGACACTACACAGGAGCTTGTAGACATGCCCAGTCCTCACAGGGAATCTTGTGGGATTCATGGAATACTTGCAATAATGGACACAAAGCTATGTGCAGCACTGGCAATCCTTGCTACAGGGACCTTCCAGTGGTCATCAGGGAGCAGAGTGGGTGTATCCCAGGCATCTGCTTTACAAATAGTACAGCAATTCCTTGATGTTATGCTGCAGCACATGGGGGAGCATACAAGGTTCCTACAAGCTGCAGTGAAATAGGCCCTTTTTCTGATGTTCTACAGACATTGACTGCATCCACATCACTATCAAAGCCTAACCTGGTCCACATAGACAACTGCATACCAACAGGAATAGTCTCCACTTCCTCAACTGGAAGATGGTTGCAATGCATAGGGCATTATATACACAGTATCTGTGCACCATTCAGGCAGTTGTCACAATTCCCACATCTAACACATACCCAATGTAGACCAGCAATTTGTGCAGGGTGACTTCCCACAATTACATCTTATTTGCAAACTTGACATGCCCTGAGGTTGTGGCTCATGTCATTAATATGTAACCCAGGGAGCATGGTTGATATGTAGTACAACACCACATTGTCACAGACTAGCAATATCATCAGGCATTTGTTTGGACTGTTGAAGACCTGCTTCTGCTGTCTAGATTCCTCTGGTTGTATACTGCAAGATATTTGCTGTTTGTGCAATTCTACATAACATGGCTGCCCACAGAGAGGTAGAGCAGAGGTCTTCCACCAGAAAACTTTGTAGGCCAGATACAGCTGTAGAAATGGTCCCAGCTGAGGATCCTTAGGAGGAACCAGTTACAGCGAAAGACTACCTGAGGCAGAGATGGGTGTAATACACTGTGGCACTCTCAAAGAGATGGCATCTGGACAGCAACTATGGGACAGATTAAACACAACAAAGATTAACAGTGCTGCATGCAATAGCACAATGAAGCTATTGCTCTACACAGCATTGGCTTGTGCAGCTATGCATCAGGCATCACATACCTATGTAATACAGCAAGGAAGGCAAGCACAGCTGTCATCATATGTACAGGTGGGAGGGGATAGTGCTTCCTGGGGGCAGGTGTCAAGATGAAGTGGGCACTTCCTCAATATGGGTTATAGGGGACACAACTCCTACAGATGTGGTTGCACTGCCTGCATGTGACTGTGATAGGTAGCATGGGACCTCATGTGGGAACAGTCCAGACTGTGGTCATGTCAGCCATGTGTCCCTTCTGAAGGATGGCATGGGCACCAATACCTGTTGGAAAGAATGAAGGTGAACTGCATGAGTGTGACTGCCTGACATGGGTGGGCACACTGTGCCATACCAGGCTCACTACCTGTGTGTCCTTGGAAGTAGGTAGCAGAATGTGAGCTTGACCTACTATCCTGCAGGGTTTAATAACAGTAGTGTACATGGCAATTATGTTGGCAGATGGCTCCCATGGTGGCGGTGAAGGCACTCAGATGACTGTCTGACATATCAGTCAATTTGGCCATGTATTGGAAGCCCTGACATATATCACTATACAAGTTGCTTGATACACCATGTCATCTCTACCATGGGAGTGGTGGCTTATGCCTGAGCCTGTAAGTCAGCACTGCACATTCATTGAATACTGTCCATTATGACACCCAATCTGGACAATAAGCTTTGACAGCCACTGGCCTGCTGTTTTTAACATGCTGTTTCCATGCTCTATAGAGGCTTTGCTGCCTACTGCTGATCCATGGGCAGGAGATGAGGGTGCAGTCTGAGTAAGGTGTCTGATATGATTTGTCTCCACTGGCTCTAAAGAGGTGGGGATGGACTCTATAAGCTGTGTCATTATACTTTAGTGGTATTCTGCCTTGTATGGTCATCATTGCCAGCACTGGCACTGTGCTGTCAGACTGTGGCACCATAAGACTGCCATCATCATCAGTGTCTAATGCAGCACTGACATTAGGCATGCCCTGTTCCATGGTGGAGGACCCCAGTATGCCACAAAAGCAGATAGATAAACATATGTGTAACAATACTAATATGTGACATCAATGTTACTGATAACAGCTATACAAAGAATGTAAACCAGAACACCTTGTATGGTATGCCTTTGTGCCTGAATCCCAGATCTGCTAATGGAGAAAATATAGCAAAGTTTTGCATCCTTCAGCTCACAGTAAAATACTGCTACTAAAATGGGTTACTGACATGAGGACAATATCGTCCAGTTCAGCAGTCACATCTCGGCCTCCTCCAAGTATCAGGGTCCTTTCACTTTCCTCGAACAGGGATAAAAGTAACTCCTCCAGGACATGAGGGTTATCTGTGATGTTGGAGCTGGCCATCCACTTTCATGCAGTGGTGTGGGCTATGCTGGGGGTAGCTATAATCATGTTGCTGACCCTGCAATAGACTTGATAGGCTACCCATCCACTGTGTTCCATGTATAATCCACAAACAGTGACTTGTGCATTGTACTACAATCCTATCCATCTAATCTGCCTACCAGGGTCATAGTCAACCTCACTCAGCCCCACAGCCATACATTTTTGGGTTATTGCTGCTGTACCTATACCATGTCTTATGTCATCCCTCACCCCCTATCAGCAGGTTATTGGGGGCCAGCCTCTTCAAAAATTTAAAAATAATCTTATATTTATCCAGTCAATCTCCAAACTAGCCAGTGGCTTCTCTACACCTGCCCAAGCTGATGTTCCAGTTGTAATCTGTAAACCAATGTTGTTTTATTGCAGAGATCTAGCATAAACATCCCTACTGTAGCCATCTCCATGCCAACAGGTATCTTTGTGGCAATCTTCTAGCAATAAATGATTATTACAGATATCTAGTTCCTTTCTCCCCTGCTTTAGTCTGTATAACCTAATCACAGTAGATGCAAACAGTGCTTTCATCTGTAGATCAATATAGATATATCGTCCTAAAATCATTCACTAGCATGATGAGCACTGCAGTGGTGATTGCTGTTAATATTGCACATTTTCAGTCATCATAGCATAACAATTAAGTTAATGAGGCATGTTAAGGTAATTGTCTCTGATTACTAGCCCTATACTGCACAATGAGGATTGTGCCTACCTATGCACATGCATAGAAGACTGCATACATGGGCATGTCCCTGGCTTCTATGTGCCATTGTTTCTTTTTAATTCACAACACAGCCACTAGGGGCATTATGCACCACTATGAACACCAACAGTGTTTCTACAGAGGTGATACCATGTGTCCATTTTGTCCGACTCCCTACTCTGGCAGCAGGGTTGTTGAAGCATAACACTATTGTGACTTTGGGCCATGTCTTGCTTTTGTGCTGCCTGTCAGTGCATGTCTCATGATACCTGCAACCCTAGAAGGGTTCCAGTGTATGTCAGGTAAGAGAATAAAATATTTCTCTTCCTCCTGCATTGGCACTGCAGGGAGACCCTGCTAGGGAACTCTTATGAAGCCTCCCAGTACAAGATGGATGCCTGGCACTGCCTTGCCAGGACAGTGAATGATGCCATGGATATCACCTCTCTGGTGAGAAATGATGACAGCATCACAGCAAGCTTAAAGAGGTGCCACCATGATCTTAAGCAATGAGAGGAGGAATATATAGTGAGGGATCCAGAGTTCTACAGCAAGCAGTACTAACTGATGGTAGCTTCTATACAGGTCAACATTTTTTTGTACTATTTGTTCCTTCTGTATATCATTCATGTCACTCATCTGTCCCCTGCATGACTATTCAACCCATTTGCTCCCCATCACTGGGGTGAGGGTCAGCCAGGCAGGGCTCTCATTCAGACAGCCATCAGAGTTGTTCAAGGTTTTAATTTTTTAGTCTCCTTGTCCCCAACTCACATGCCTGGTGAGCATAGAGGAGGGACATGCAATTGGAAGGCAGCACAGGATGTCGTCTTACTTCCACAAAGGGTGTTTTCTCCAGGGATCTCTACCTCATCTCCCTTTCCTTGAATGGTGAGCTTTCTAGTTTCCTCCAGAAAGTTGGAATTTGACACTGTCTACTGTGGCCTCAAGTATGAACAACACCTCCCTTCCCACCTCTAAGGTGTGATCAGGCCATGGTCTTTTGAACCTCCCTTCCTTGTTGGGATCCAACCTTGCCAGGAAGAGTAATTCAATGGGATGCAGCTGATAATCCTTCCCTTGCATCTCAGAGCCAGGCTTAGGTAGACGCTTTAGTTCAGATATATGCATTTTTTTGAATTCATGGACACATTTTTTTCTTCTTTTTTTTTTCTTGTTCTTCAGCTCCTGGTAAGATAGAGAACAACTGACTGATATGCCAAAGGCATAAGAAAGAATATCCAGGTATACATATTTGCACTCCTGATAATCATTTTAATAATCACTTACAACTTTGTTTTATGTGCCAAATACATAGCCACTATTGGCTGAACTGTTCTACTGTCCACACTACCACCAGGGATTTCCACTAGTGATTCAGAGTTCTAACACCATCCTGGGTGTCATCATTTACTTTGTTACTGATTGTTTGGAATCACTCAGTGTGATAACCATAATCATCCACCCTTCCTTTAAAACACAGTGCCCTGAACTGTCTGCAATGCTTTACTCTAATACTGATTATTGCACTGCTCCTGCCTGTGAGTTAACATGGCATACCATTAGCCTATGTCTGAGATGCTAATAGAGGATGCTTCATGGTGGCTGCCATTTATCATAGTATGTTATTACCACTTACATTTTGGTGTCCTAAATAAATTCATTTTGGAATTCTGTGGTGATGTATATATGGCATTGTCTTCATGGTGTCATGCAGGGGGTAATTTGGTAGGCAATATCTACCATATACTTGTAAGCTCCTATTGGGTGGACACTTCAAGCTCAGGATGTTGTTAAGTGCATATTCACTACCATTTATGGTCACACCATTTGTAACTCATGGACTCTCCACATGCAGTACAGATGGGGAATTGGTTAGGTGGCATTTAATTTTGCCCCTCTGTGGTCTGTGTATTGTTTTTGATTTGACATTCCATAATTAACAGCATTTTGCTACTTCAGAGACTGTACTGCCAGGTATAGGACACACCACTGATTTTGCATTTGTGCTTCTGTCATTATTGCTATCTTCTTTTTCATTTTTTGTCCTCTTTTGTTTTGTTGTATTGTTTCCCTTCATTTACATTCATATTTTATGCAGTGTCACCACTGCCAGTGGATGTGGTGTGGCAGTGGTCACCAGACCAATCACCTGCCTTGCCATCATCTGCTAGAGCCATAACAGTCTCTATGCCCACCTTTCTGCACAGTGATGTATGCCATCCAGCTTGTGGCAACCCAGAAGTCTCCCTTGTTTATTCTGAGGGTCTGTCCTTGGTCAGTGTTATAGGCTTCTCATTGATGGGGTGATAGCAGGAGTCCTAGTATGTCAGGGGGCAGGAGGTAGAAAACTTGGTGATGGCTATGGTGGACTTATGGCAGGACACTTGCTTTGCCAGTCTGGAGTGCATCTTCATGCAACTGTTAGAGTCACACAGTTGCCTTACTATGACCAGCAGGCTAGCAGTGGCTAGGCCTAGGTTGGAAGTGGCACTCTGCAGAGTGGCATTCAAATATCAACCAACTCTTTCCCTCATCATGGTGGTTCTTTTCATTGTGTGTTACTTCCCTCCCTAGTTTGTAATCGAGTCCTCCCAATCACTAACTCCATTTGCTTTTGTTTCTTCTTTGTGTTCGCATAGCTATTTATATCACTACCTTCCCTGTTGTTTTTTTCTGTCTTTTGTTTTATTTTTCTCACCCTACTCCTATTCCAGTACCTTCTTACCCACCCACAAATTCCCCATGCCACCCATCCCCTCACCATTCTGGAAAATGCTATCAAATGGGCATATGTTCCTAAAAAATATACACCTTTGTTTACCCACCTAAAAACACTTTTCCTTTCCCCCTAGTCTTTCTGTTTGTTCCTCTTCTCTTGTCTACTTATTCTATACACCCATTTTCTTCACATTTATTATATAAAAATGCTAGGAATCTTGCTTTGTAGCTATTATGTGGGCTTTCATCTGTGCTTGTAGAGACACGTCATTGCTCATATGAATGCAGCTCATCACAAGCACTCTACATGCTCATACTAGGTTCTTCGTGTTTGTGACCTCCATGGCACTTTTCCAGTCATTATGCAACTTGTGTTTTCACCAGCAAATTGCTTTCTTATTCTGACTCTGACAGGCAATGTGGATGCTTTTTAGTATTAGGCCACATTGAGCTACTTTGGCTGCCCTATTTCATACTTAAACACATGTAATGGTGGCTGGTGATTTCAAATCTAAGGGGGGCTGCAGGAGACAGCTGAATGTGTGGGGTCAATGGGAAGGGGTTCGGACAAGTAGAAGGAGGAGGAGCTATGCTCAAAACCACAAAAACTGTAACTTTAATTAAATATGCTGCCCTGGGTGCCAAACCATTGTTATAAGAGTCCAATCAAGACAAAATGAAATGTAGAAGAAAAAAAATATTTCAATGCATTGGCTGCATGACAGCTTACTTAATATATACATGGAAACAAAAAGGTTGTGAGGCATGAAAAAATAAATTGCTTTTTAAATACATTACTGGAATGCCAGTCAAAATAAAGTATAAAAAAACAAGCAGCACTCAATTCAAACCACTTCTCCTTGTGCTGCAGTTCTAATTATAATTTATATTCAGCTTTATTAAAGTACCAAGTAACATGCTGAAAGTAGAAATCTCTGTGATACCCCCACTTGTAAAAATGTTTCTTATCCAAAAAAGACCTGCTGCCTGACAATAACTATATACTTGTTTCATGGGGCAAACATGATCAAAGCAAAAAATGAGAAGCAAACAAGAAACAAGCTCAAGATACATTGCTTAAAGGATTACTGCACAGGTTATGGACCACACACGGTAGATTGGCATTCTGTTTAGTTTACAGGTAAAGCCTGCAAAGATGACTGCAAGTCTCCAACAAATGTAATGAACTTCTTAAAATAATGTAATCCTGTCCTTTATTACAAATACTGTCATATGCATTTCAGTACCCAAGGTTTATATGTTATCTAGTTATGCAAGTTCTCTGCATGGCAACAACAGAAAGGCTTTCAATGTTGGCAGTTCTTTAACAGTATGCTTATTAAAGCTTACTTGCATCTTACAATCTCAGACAAGCTTACCTGATGGTCATTAAGCATTGCTAGTTAAACACAGAGCAACAGGCACTTTCTGAATAAGAATAAGCATAAATCAACAGTATAGAAATATGACAGAAACCAGAACAATCTGCAAAATCAAGGACAGATGAAAAGCCACTGCAGTACTTGTGTCTACCTTGGATGGGGAGATACTCTGCACATTTACACTGCATAACTGCTCCTTGCCTTGCTTGGACACATCCAGAGTCACTACATGGGGGAATGGGGTGTAACAAGTATGTCACAATTTGAAATGTCTCTGGCTGACTGTGATGGCCCTGACACATTTGTCAGGCCTCTCAACCTCAGAGCAAGAAATCTGGACAAAGCCATACATAGAAGTGGGACAAAGGCCCAAAAATAAGGACAAATTTTAAATATTGCTGTTATAAACTTAGAAAAATAAAAGAATAGTAGGTCTTGCATTAATATGAATTTTCTGAAGGGTATGAAATCTGAAACTCAAATGTCTGTCATTATTTTTTAACTTCAGTCTTTAATGATTTGCCACTAATTTGCCCAAAAAACACAATTTTATGAAAAATGGACCAAAAAAGTTATGCAAAAATATAAAATAGCCACGCAATACAGCTGGGAACCTGTCAAAGAAGGCACACTTTTTTAATATTAGTACTGCTAACTTGAGCAGCTGACAAAAATAAAAGAATCTACATGCATTTCTGAAATAAAAGTAATCTATAACTCTCAACAGGGTTTAATTTGTACCTTGTCATTTATAATCCATTTTAATTCACATTCAAGGGTATAAAAAGTAGTACCATCATGTATATATCTATCTATGAACTTCATTCGTGTAACCTTCAATGGTTGGATTTGAGTCTAAAGCTCTTAGTATCTGTCCTTTCATCACATTGTTAAATGCATGACATAGTTTCCTATGTATGGAAGTAAAATGAAATTTCATCTCTCTGAACTGTTCATTAGTTCTATTGATGTCACCAAAAGGTCATCTACATATATACCCACATATTTCACAAACCAAGAAGTGCCCATAGCTCTGTAGGAAAAGTTCATTATTGAACATATTATTGAACATAAAATGTTATTCATCAAAATGGTTTCAGAAAAATCAGAATGGTCTCTTAGGTAATCCTGTATATATTGAATACCCATATCATTTGGGATCACAGTAAATAAACTAACCACATCTAAAGTCACTAAGATGTATGGTAAATTATCATCCAAACCCTTTGTATCAAGTAAAACTGTTTGCTGTCTCTCAAGATAGTACTATTCTTGTCAACCATAGGTCTTAAGTGATATTCTGTGAAAATAGACAGAGGTTCTGCCACTATTGGTCTCATAGGGGGTTTTAATGAACAGTTCAACGATTTTCTTGAAGTTTACTTTAAATTATTCAAGAGATGAAATTTCATTTTAATAGACTCAGTAATGGCCGAAACTATGTCACAGGAACACACTCCTTCATAGGAACAGCATGCATCCAATATGTATTTAACAATGTGATGAAAGGAAATCCAACCATTGAAGGTTGAGGTTATAAAAGGGAGTTAATTGAACAGACTATTTTGGAAGTAAATGAATTAAGGAGTACAATAACTATATTTCTCAGAATTATCAATTTCTCCCAATACTCAGATCAACTCTAGTAAATGTGAACTGCCTCACACTTGAGAGAGCTGTCCCAAACCCAATGTGTTTTATAAGAATAAGCCAAATTTAAGAAGGTTATGAAAGATTTAACAAGAGGTGACCTGAATACTAATTTAAAACTTTGACAAACTGTATTGGATTATTAATCTATAACTCTGATTATTAGTTATTTATTAATTGTAAACCCTCCACGTTTTCTTCCAAAATTGCCATTTTGCGGAGGGATTATTAGGGGAAGACCAACATTTTGAGCCAAAATCGGGGACAGTTGAGAGGTTTGGATATGCCTAATTCTATAAAGCAATTTATTTGCACATACCTCTCAACCTGTTAATGCAGGAAATCTGGACAAGGCCAAATATATTGGGGAAACATATAAACAGTACTAAAAATTGCTCTTGTATTAACTGAGACAGTTGATAGAATAACAGGTTTTGCTTTACCATGCATTTTTCTGAAAGTTAAGTCTGAAACTCAATGTGTGTCATTATTTAGTGACTTAATTCCTAAATGATTTGTCAGAAAACCACACATTTTATGAGGAACAAACCAAAAATAAGAAGCAAAAATCTATTTATTCTGTGAAAATCTGGACAAATATGAGGTATAGTTCAGCCGGGGCTGTCTTTGAGTTTTCTGCCCTTTCCCCTCACAAAATCATGGTTGAATGGAGCCTCCCCTTGCAGCCATTCCATGAACCATTACTTGGCTATTTCACCCCATTTACCATAGACACTAATGTGCATACTGCTTTACTCCTTCGATGATTTGGACTTCATTTGAAAGTTTTATTTTGCATTTTACAGCACAAACACTAAGACATCTGCTAAACAAAGCAATGCAGTCTCAGAGTGAAAACAGACTTAGCATTAAAACTTCTCTGCCCTTGAAACTCACATTCATTGAAACAGCATTGAAACCCACATTCAAAGAAAATACATTTGGCTAGTGGCAGATAAAGATTAACTTTGGGTTATTTTCAAATGATAGGCCCCTTGCACACAAAACATACATGTGTTCCGTGATGCACCTTCCTGACTGCATTCAATTATATTCCTTGTATAATACAATACAGTTGTTAGAGGGTGTTTTAAATTTACTGTTTTGAACATTTCTCCAGTAAACAATGAAACAAAATGCATGCACCAATAATGTCAATACTGCCCAGTTGAGAACACTTCGATCATAAAAGTCTACTCAAACGTCTACAATCCACCAGTATCAGTAAATATGCACAATCTCTGCAGAAGTAAAAGTCATCTAAATAAAGATCTGTAACTAATGAAGAGGTTGCTGCTAACAAACAACTTTATATTTCATTGTTTCATCTACAAATAAAGTGCCTGTTGCCCTTGAGGAATAAATTGCCTATATTACACTAAAAAAATTATAAGCTAGTAATATTGCAATAGGGAACGGATGGCAAATAGATGGGCTCATAGTTACTAGGTATCTTCACCAAAGAGGACATGCTCAAGATGGCAGCATCCACCCCATTTACAACACAGTACAATATCAGCAATGCATCTACATACTGTGGGAGTAGAACCCACAGCCTTCTGCATCAGAAGCAAGTACACTGCCTGCTGTGCTATTAACAGTGCAATCAGTCTCAGCATAAGCAGCACTAAACTTATCTTCCCCTGTACCTCTCAGCTCCTTATAAAATCTACTCGACACTCAGCTGTGTCTGTCAACTTTGCAGCACAAGAAATCTGGAAAAAGCCAAAATGTATTGGGGAGGGACAAAAGCCAAGGACACATTTTAAACATTGCTTGTATAATCTTGGAAAGTTGCTAGAATAAAATGCTGTGTTACCACCATGCATTTCACTGCCAAGTCTTGAACTCAGGACCCTGTGCAAAACAGTCAGAGAAATATACCACTATGCTAAATCAGCTGTTTTGTAAAACAGAGGAAGACTGAAACTTAAATGGCTACCATTTAGTGAATTCAGTTCTCACCATAGCTGTCAACCTCTTAGCACAAAACACCTGGACACAGCCAGTAATGGGGGAATACAGCCATCAAATATATTCAGTGAATTCAGTTCTCACCATAGCTCTCAACCTTAGCACAAAAAACCTGAACAAAGCCAATAATGGGGGGGGGATACAATCCCAAATATAGGGACAATTTTCAAATATTCATCTTATAAACTTGGAAGATTGCTAGAATGAAAGGTTTTGTGTTACCATGTACTTTCTGAAGAATATGAAGTCTAAAATTCAAATGCCTGTCATTTTTAGTTAAACATTTGTTAACCAGGAAAGTCTGACTTGGAACAAAAGCCAATTTTCAGCAGAGGCCCAAGGAGAAACACTCCAGACACATGCCTTTGTAAGATGGGAGAACACCCACACAAACACAGGGAGGACATACAGACTCCACACAGAGGACACCCCAGCCAAGAATCAAACCATAGAACCTGTAGCTATCAGGCAACAATTCTAGCACTGCACTACTGGCTGTCTAACGAAACACAAATACAGACACCACAGATTTTATGAGGAACAGAACAAAACAAATATGAGGCAAAAATCTGCAATTTGTGTTTACAAATGGCGGTGGGTGGGCAATTAAAGCTCTTGCCACTTGGGCCCACGGTGCAGGATTCAAGCCTTGTGGTATTCTATACCCACCACCATGTAGCAACAGGGGCATTACACACACAGCCCAATACACATCTGTGACAAGAGAGCAGCTGTGTAAGTACTACTACCTGAGCCCAATAAACAGCAGCTGTGTAAAACTAAATCCAAAGTCCCTGCAGCAGCAGTAAATAATCCATCTAAAGTCCATGATGACAAGAGCGAGCTGTAAAATAAATCTGTTCTGGGACTCGCATTTCCTTTTATTTTGTTTATTTCTTTTTTTTTTGGGTTAATTTTGTTTATTTACTTGGTTTTACAACTGGGGGGGGGATGCAGTCCTGCAGCTCAATAGCACTAGCCACCCCTGAACACATACATACATGATGTTTCTAAATCCAACCTATTATGGTTAAAAATAAAGGGAAAATACACAGTGGGCTACAGTCCAACACAATAAAGCACTGCCGAGGTTAAGAAGTACTGAAGGCAAAGTAATAGACTACAGGTACTGCAGACTATCTTAAATAGCAGAAGATAATGAGAAACAGTATAGCAGGTCTAATTTAAAAGGAGCAGTAGTGATGTGCATGAAACATAGCAAAAGGAAGATACGAAGGGAGGCAACATTTTGCTGAAAACATCATTACAAAATCATCCCAGACTTAAAAAGGCATGTGATTAAATCGTACTGTAAAATGATACAAGACAATACAAGGTGTGAATATCCCTGGAATGTTACAGAGGTACACAAACATTCACAGCAGTATTATACACTCTGATTAAATAAAAATGGACATTTTGTAATCACAGAAACACAATTTACAGTCATATAAGAAGTGAAGGAGACAGCACGTCAGCACATATGCAGCTAAGA
Source organism: Protopterus annectens (assembly GCF_019279795.1). NCBI lineage: Eukaryota > Metazoa > Chordata > Ceratodontiformes > Protopteridae > Protopterus > Protopterus annectens. Next base: position 66,526,802 of record NC_056725.1, read on the forward strand.
AACATAACCACAAACAGCATGCCAGAAAGTCAGAACTGCAAAATGGCAACCACCCTAATTATGATTACAACAGATATATATATATATATATATATATATATATATATATATATATATATATATATATATATATATATACTCCACACATTATAGCCACACAACAGTCTACCTATGCATTATAGAAATATGAAACACTAAGTGAACTTCAGTAACAAAGTACTTCTAAAGAATGTAAAGAATGTATAAAATACATACCCTAGAACAATGCATGTCCCAGTCATTAAAGTGAGAGCCCAGCGCCATAACCATGGCTGCCAATAACAGAACTGGATATAGCACCAATGAACATGAAGTACTAATCCACCATAACATACATGACTCTACAACTAGACTATCCCGAGGATTCCATAAACTCCATGCAGGAATAGTGTTATTCCTGCATGGAGGGAATGATGTCCATTTCTGCATAGCCTTAACAGCAGTGCACCTTACATATTCATGAAGGCACACTACTGCTAAGTCTAAGTGGACATGAACACTACTGAGTGCAGGGGGGCATGTTTTAGTAGTGCTCACACATCCAACATGCCCCCTCCACTCTGAAAGTGCTGTATGGCACTTTCTAAGTGCTTTCAGTGTCTGCAGACACTGAAAGTAGGAAATGTAAATAGGAAGCAATGCAGGGGGTGTGTGACAGGTACTGTTACACATCCCCTGCATTGTCAAAGTGCTATACAGCACTTTCTAACTGCTGTCAATGTCCGCAGACACTAACAGCAGCTATTTCAATAGGAAGTAATGCAGGGGGGGGTGCGACAGATACTGTCACACACTCCCTGCAATGCAGAAGGGCCATACAGCACCTTTAACATGTCTCAACCTCTTAGAGCAAAATACTGGCCAAAGCCTAAACTGATGGGGGACAAATAGGGACAGATCATAAATATTGCCCTTACAAACTTTGAAAGTTAATAGAGGAACAGGGTTTGTATTAACATAACAACATATAGGGAAGGAGTTGAAGTTTGAAACTCCAAATGTATGCCAGTATGTAGTGACTTCAATCCTGATATGTCCCATACAGACTTAGTTGATGGAATGACAAGTAGTGCATTACCAAATATGACTTACAAGTAGTAGTGATACTTGTAATTAAAGTGCTATTATTATTTTTTTTTCTATTCTAAGTTAAGTTTAAGCATAGCTGAGTAGTCTGTGTGTTATGGCCCTCTGCTCAGCATTGCTTAAACATCCCATAGGAGCTAAACACAAATGTTTAGCTAAACACCTTTATGATGAGATAGTGTAGTGGTTAGAGTCCTGACTTTGCATGCATGAGTTCACAGTTTGAACACCAAGACAGGCACTTTATTTTTACATGGAAAAGCATTGTTAAAATTATTTTTTTATGCTAAATCATGTAGTAATTGATATTTGTTACCCAGGGTAGTGTAGCTGGTAAAAATGGAAGTGTGAATGCATATAACATGTCACACCCCAAGGTAATGTAATGAAAGCACATAGGGGGACGTCATGTAAAGTAAGTCATATATACTTAATAATATTTCAGTAATAATGAATTAATCTACAAGTCTGATATTTTTGAAAATGAAAACTGAGCAATGCTAAGTAGTGTTCAACTATGCTTAGCCATTTTAAGCATTGCGTAGATGTAAATTCTAAGCAACAGTCAGCTCAGCTAAGCGGATTTGTGCACTGTTAAGCAGTACTTAGCATTTACCCCTTAGGCACTGTTCAGCTCAGCTTAGCAGATTTGCACACCACTTAGCTGAGCTTAGCATTTTCTAAAATGTCCAATGATGGCAAGGGGTGGGAATATGGCCTTATTTAAACCACACAGGTGGGAATACAGCCATAACCTGTTGTAGTTTGATCTATGCAGGAACCCTGTCTGGCATTGGAGAGGGGGTGTGCTTTCAGGCACAGAGCTGGGGCATTCAGGAGTTCAGGGTCATGGTTGGGCTCCTTGTAGAAAACCATGATGACAGACTGATGCACGGCCAGTGCCAGGACTCTCAGTTCAAAGCGGAGGCCTGAGACCATCTGGCACGCAACCTCACCAGTGCCACTGGTATCCCCTGAACTGGTGAGCAAGTATGGAATCATTATGGTGACCTAAAGCAAAGAAGGTGAAACTCTTGGCCCAGTGGATCCAAAATACATGGGCATGGAATGCTCCAATAGTTAGTAAATATACCATCCATAGCTGTATCAAATCCTAGACTATGTGATAGACAGCTATGTATAATGTTTGTTTTCTCCCCCTACAGCTGCAGTGGAAAGGACTAGCAATGCCAAGGCCCATGCCAACAGACTGACAAGGCTGCACTGACAGGCTGGTGAGTACAGATCTACCTCGCAGTAAATAGTGAACTAAATAAGAAAGAGTAAATCATTTACTGCCAGTAGGTGTAGTGTGTTCTGTATCTAACAATTAAATAAAAGTTTGCCAGACTAATATTGAGCTACAGGATATGCAGTAGTAAAGCACTGTGTCATATAAGTACAATAAAGACCTAAATCACCAACCGTTGTGTTTACTCTGGTATGCTGTTGTGCAAATAGAATGTTTACAGGTTGTTCACAGCAGATATGGCTTTGACAGCATGAATTTACTGAGGTTGTTCTGGATACCAGCTATTATGCAAAACAGTAGATTGTGGAGCTGTAAAACAAGATATGAATGAAACATGACATATGCTATGCACTAAGATTTGAACACTGAATAGTAATGTCTAATGTATTATAGCATGTCCCCTCATACCTCTCAACCTGGAAACATCAAACATCTGGACAAGGCCCATGAAAAATAGGTACAAATCTGTACGCTGATTAACGTAAAATTTGCAAACATAATTACATAACCCCGCCCACTTCAATGGAATTGTGGGATACCAACGTTCAAACGCAAACTGAATAGAACCAAAATATAGCACCAGAGTCCCCCTGTAGCCATCCCAATGTCCCAGTACCTGGCTATTTCACCCCATTTACCATAAACACTAATGTGTCCATACTGCTTTACTTCTATAATAATTTGGATTTTATTTTACATGTTATATCACAATGCACAAACACCAATAGATATCTGCTAAACAAAGCAATACTGTCTCACAATGAAAATTGACTTGGCATTAAAACATCTCTGCCCTTTAAACTCACATTAATTGAAAGAGCATTGAAACCCACAGCACATTCAAAAAAATGCATCTGGCCAGTGGTGGATACAGATTACCTTTGGGCTGTTTTCAAATCATTGCCTTCCCTGCACACAAAACATACACGTGTTCTTTTCTTTGATACACCTTCCTGACTATTAAATTATATTCCTTGTATAATATAGCACACTTGTTAGCCTTAAGTTACAGTGCATTTTAAACTTGTTTAAACATTTTTCCAGTAGGCAATGAAACAAACTGCATTAACCAATAATGACAAAACTGCCCTATTCAGAACATTTCCATGATGAAAGTCTTACTTCCACACACACACACACACACACACACACACACACACACACACACACACACACACACACACACACACACACACACACAATGACCATAGGCATCTTGCACAGCTTCTCACACTTATTTTCAATTTTTTTTTTGGGGGGGGGGGCAAAAGACCAAAAACCAGGGGCACATTTTAAACATTGCTTGTATAAATTTGGAAAGTTGCTTGAATAAAATGTGTTACCACCATGCATTTCATTGCCAAATATTGAATCCAGGACATTGTGCACTATAATCAGAACACACCGCTAAGCCAAAGCAAATGGCTATCACTTAGTGAATTCATTTCTCAATTCTCCCCACTGCTCTCAACCTGTTAGCACAAAAAACCTGGACAAAGCCAATAATGGGGGAATACAGCCCCAAAATGGGCTCAAATTTCAAATACTGATTTTATAAACTTAGAAAATTGCTAGAATAAAAGGTTTTGTGTTACCATTTATTTTGTGAAGAATATGAAGTCTGAAATTCAAATGCCTGTCAGTATTTAGTGAATTCAGTCCTTCACTGTTTTTTAATGAGGAATAGAACAATATGAGGCATAAGTGGTGGTGGCTAGGGACTTTAGGCTCTTTTTACCTGTACCCAAGGTACAGAGTTTGAGCGTAAGTACCTCTAGCCATGAAGTGTAGGCAGTTGGGGCATTTTCACACACACACACACACACACACACACACACACACACACACACACACACACACACACACACCCTGCTGAAACCCCAGTCGCATTCATCTGCTGGCTGAAACTCTGGTCACATTCATCTGCTGGCTGAAACTCTGGTTGCATTCATCTGCTGGCAGCTGGCTGAAAAACACACACACACAGCTTCTGGTTCACTCGCATACTCCGCAGCACACACTTGCAGAAACAGCAGCAAATAAAACTAACTCCATTCGTAGCACACACTTCTTCTGGCTGAAAACACACACTTGCAGGAAATAATACTAGCTTCTGGCTCACCCCTTGCTGAAATAAACTCAGCAGGAAATAAAACTAGCTCACCGTTCTCTGCTACATGAACTTCACCTTGTAGAAAATAAACTCAGTGCAGCTGCAGCTCTGTTTTTGTTTCTGAAGTCCCTCTGTCCCTGGCTTGATGAATATAAGGCAGTCCCATTCCCCATTCTCTCACAGCAGTTTTTTTCTTGCAGGTAGATCCAGGCAGCACACAGCAGTTCTTTCCTTAATGCAGATAGGCAGTCCTATTCTCTAGCAGCAGCAGTTCTTTCCTTGTGCGCTTGTATTCAAACAGCCGGAAATGAAAGCTGGAAATGAATGTGAGCCCTTGAGCTCAATTCCGACAGGCTGGTGGAGCTGACATCATTGCGCATGTTATGACATCAGCTCAAAAGCAAGGGGGAAAAATTCAAAACAAAAGTTGGAAAAAAATTGGAAATGAAGGGGTGCTACTTGGGAATCATGGCACCCCATCATTTGAACTCCACAACTTGGTAAAAACCGAGCAATTCAGTACGGGTGGGAGGTATGTGTCTCCTGCAGCATTGCCTTGTGTTAACCTTTGCTTTCCAAATTGTATTATTTCAAAGGATTAATACACAGTACACTAACTATCTGTCATGCATGAATCTCAGGATTACAAGGTCAGACTGTCTAATCTATTGAGTAATAGGCAGAAATCAGTAAAACAAGAGACAACAGTTCCCCAGTAGCTCAGTGTGATGAGAAATAGCCTTGTTGTTCATTTTAGCACACCCAGACATGGTTCATATCCAGGGAGTGGTACTGAGATGTGTGCATATATACACTCAAGAAATCTTGAATATTTGTAGAAACAGTCAGAGAGTGGTAACAGATATTTTATTCACAGGTCTTACAGGTAAAGAAATGTTTGTAGTAGCTGTATAAAGGGTATACAGATACACCATGTCCAACTGTCCCACTATCCAACCCCATGCCTGCAAATGACAGCAGGATAGGTAGATACACCATGCACTCTTCCCAATACGTCTCTCAAGTGTCACGCTGTCATGGCTAGTGGTCACTGCTGCCAATCACCTTGGACACAGATAGGAATCCAGGTGAAGTATGCCAGTAGCAGATCCACACATCAGTGCAAGATACCCCTTCTTTGTGAGATATATAACCCTGACATGTACAAGCCCCTCTAGTAATGTAGGCATAGTTGTCCCAGTCTGCCCCATACCATTACAGGTTGACAGTTTGACAGTATGTATGCATGTGCTACAGAAGCTATGGGCCATAGGTAGATGTAAAGTGAGGGAAGACCTGTAGAGTATTGAGCAGTATTCTTGTGAACAATAGAAACCTATACAGTTGTTAATGGACCTTTTTCTCTCCCCCCACCCCTCATCTGCATCACTAATTATTATTCATATACTACGGGTATATTTTTCTCAAAACTTAATGTTGGGACTTCGGTTCTATTATTGTTCATATATTTAATTGGTTACATATTAAAATACCTTGTTCAAATACCATTGTTGGTGGTCTGTTGCCATCATTGTAACTGCCATACTGTTGCAATGCTTACTGTTTCTCCATTTATGCATGTGTTCTGTTTGCTATGCAACTGTTTCAGATCTGTTGGTTTGGGTTAATTGGAACACCTACACATGTTGTTATAACTAATTTTGAAATGTTTTTTTCATGACTAACCAATATATCTTGGATAACCTCAACATCATAGCACGTTTGGGAAGACAGGATCTGCCTGTCCTGCCACATCTGGCCGTGGCACCAGCACGTCTGGGACCCAACCTGAAACTTCCTCCTCTGCTGGTACTGCACCACCTTCAGGTGTAACCACCTCAGGGGATGGGCCCCCCCTGGGTGCAGGCACAAAGAGGAGCTTGTCACCCACCGCAATTCCAGGGTATGGTGTGCAGCATCATCTTCTCTGAGTTGGATGGACTGCTGTGCCAGATGGATGGCCGCCTGGTGCACATGGAGGGGCAGGCTGCCCCTGTTGTCCAGCCCCCAGCACTGCCACCTTCGGGGCATGAGATGCAGTGGTGACTACCCATGTGTGGGGACTTCACCCACTGAATCCATTTGGGGGCTCATGAGCTTCTGATTCTCAACCACCCTCCCCTTCCAAGGTGTTTACCCCCTCATGTGTCATATACCACTCCTGTCTGCTGAGTTGTGTGTCTTGTCTGTCTGTGAATGCAACCTATCCTACCCAACCTACCTCCCCAAACATACCTACAGCTCTTCCCCAACATCCCACTCTCACCTTAATAAAATAAAAAAAGGCCACCTGTCCCACAAAAAAATCATTGCCCCATACATAGCTCTACATTTCTCCCCATGTCCAGAGACATAAATCAATCAACACTCAAAATACTCTACAAATGTCTGTTGCCAACACCCCTCCCAGAGGGGTGTGAGGCTGTAAATTCCAAATGTTCCACATTAGTCACAGCTGTTGCTGCAGTAGAAATGTAGAGCTATTGGTCCTTTCCTACACCTGTCCTGCACATCCCTAGCTGCTTTTCCTAATGCTTTACCCCCTGCTTGCCCCCATTTCACCACTTTCCTATCACCCTTTTTTCTTTTCTTTATTTAAAATTAGCACATGTGTAAGCGGGAATAAGCGCCACTAAGTGAAGCTAAGAGGACTTAACCATCTGTTAGCATCACTTAGCTTCATGCAAAACCACACAGACCTACTTACAACTGCTTAAAAGTGCTTTAATCACTCTGTCTTCATCAGCCCTTGTTCTGCCCAGCAACAAAATAATCAGCCCTCCCAGTTCTCAAAACCAGGATGCTTTGCACTACAATCACAGCAATGTACCACTACACCATCTAAGCTGTGGGGATTTGTAATGCTTTTACAAACATATCCTGCATTATGGTCATTTAACATTAATGAAAAAAATCAGCAATACCAAGTCTTCGGCCCAGGACCCTGTGCACTACAATCACAGCAACATACCTCTACACCATCTAAGCTGTGGGAATTTGTAATGCTTTTACAAACATATCATGCACTACAGTCATTTAACATAAAGGAAAATACACATCCTTAGTAATTTTATATACATATGCAATCATTTTAAATCGAGTTGCTGGCTACTGAGACTTGTCTGCATATATCAACTGGACATAAGCTGATTTAAGTATATTTTCTGCACTTATTTAAGATTTGAGTGAGTAAATATTGTGTGTCTTGGATTCAGTAAATATTGTGTGTGTCTCTGAATCTCTGCAGTAGTTCCCCACCCATCCTCCCTGTTTCTTCTTGTGGTGTTAATCTTGGTGGCTTTGGAATTGCCTGCCCCTGCTGTAAATCTCTTTTTGCATACTCCTACTGGACCCATCTCATTCGCTCAATCAACTGAGTACAGTGAGATTATATTTTGATTTTGGATACTCTTACCAGTCCCATCTCCTCTGCAGTGTACAGAGAGAGCACTTGGGAAGGGCATTCCCCTATAGTATCTTAATCTGCTCTGTTTCCTCCATCTCAAAAAAAAAATTTTTTTTGCACTTTAACTGCCTTACTGTATTTGTGTTTCTTCCTACTTTATTACCTTATTTTGCTTTTGCCTCTTTTAAAAGTACTCAATTAAATTTATTCTGCTGCCTTTATTACTGCTTGTTAGTAGCCTGATTAAATTGTAACTGTTATTCTAAGGCCCTTGGTTTAAGCACTTGGGCTTCAAACCAGTTGTTTTACATTAAGAAGGTTTGTGGTCTGCACTGTTGTGGCAGGACAGGTAGCGTACATCCTTCTAAGTTGGGAACTGCTGATAGAAGGCTCAGTGTCTGTTATTCTAAAAGTGTATTAGTTCTAGATTAAGGACTTGGGCTTCAGGCCAGTTATTTTACATTAAGAAGGTTTGTGGTCTGCATTCTTGTGGAAGGAGAGGCTAGATTCTGCCCTTCTGAGCTGGGAATTTCTGGTTAAAGGCATATTGCGCATGCTTACTTAAACTGTTTCTTTCTGAAATTGGTACGCCTTGTTTGCTATAGCATAGACTAGATTCAGGCCGGCTGGATCTAGCTTTGTTTGTATGAATTGTGCACTGACCCAGGCCATCTTTTTTGGAGAAGGTTTCTCTGTACCCTAGTGGCAGGACTGTGCAGTTAGAACTTGTCTGATTGAAGACTGCTGGAACAGAGCTAAGTTTTAAGCTTTTTAAATGGTCAATTGGGTAAAGTGTTGTCTTGATTGTATCTGCTCTATTTTCTGGAAAAAAAAAAAAATATATATATATATATATATATATATATATATATATATATATATATATATACACTTCTTTCTCACCTTTCTGAACTAGTATAGTTCAGTTTTCATGTTATTGCTGAATACAGGGCTGTGTTACAAGTTTCTGTGTTGCCATTACCTTACTTGGATAGAAGGAAGTTTCTCTGTTCACCTGTAAGAGAGGGGAGCTTTGTGCAGCCTATCTGTCCCTGGATGAGTGGTTTCAGCCCAGAACTTAGTAGTTTATTGCCCATTTTGGGATAATTTCTATCTCTTTCACTTCTCTGCTATAAAAACCTCATTTGCACAGTTTTTACACTTGTGTTCCACTCAGCAAGTGCCTTCCATGTGTTCTGCAGAGTCTACAGCAGCAGGGAGACAAAAGAGTGACTTTGGAGTGATTAAGTATCAGTTTTCTGTTTTTCTTGCTGTCTTAACTAATTCTGCCTAAAACGCCAGTTTTTTTTTCTCTTAGCGAATCTGTGATTCAAAAAGTTTGTTATTGTATACAACTCCACACAGCTCCTCGTGGTGTCCTGCAGAGTGATACAGGCAATGGGTAGGCTACACACTCAAGTGCGCTAGCCAAATTAAAGCATTTACTGTGTTTCTGTACCTAATTTTTGCTACTTAAAAAAAAAATATATAAATAAATATATATATATATAAATATATATATATATATATATATATATATCCTTGTTTCCTGCCTTTACTGAACTAGAATAGTCCAGTCTTCAGGTATTGCTGATCTCTGGGCTGTGTCATAGTTCCTGTGCTGCCCATATCCTTATTTGGATAGGGGGAAGCTTCTTTGTTCACCAGTGAGAGTGGGGAGCTCTGAGCAGCCTATCTGTCCCTTGAGGAGTGGTTCCAGCCCAGTAACTTGTAGCTTATTGTATTGGCTGTTTTGGGCCATTTCCTATCTCTTTCTAACCCCCTGCTTTAAAGCCAGCTTTAGCACGCTTTTGTAGTTGTAATTTAAAGTTTGTCCTGTTTGTTGCATTTACCTGTTGAGACTACACACTCAAGTGTGCTAGCCTGTGTTACATATTTATTGCATTTTCCTGCTGTTTGTTGCAAAAAAGAAAAAAAAAATAAATGATCCTTGTTTCCCATCTTTCCTGACCTAGAGTAGTCCAAATACAGGCTTTGCTGTATTCTGGACTTTTGGAAAGTTCCTGTGTTGCCCATTTCCTTTCTTGGATAAAGGGAGGCTTCTTTGTTCACCAGTGGCAGTGGGGAGCTTAGAGCAGCCTATCTATCCCTGGAGGAGTGTTCCCAGCACAAGAATCTGGTAGTCTATTGGCCATTTTGGGCCAATTTCTAGCTCTTTCAAGTCCCCCTGTATAAAACCCGCTTTGGCGCGTTTTTTGCGCTTGTTACTACTCAGCCAAGCTCCTCGTGGTCCTGCAGAGTGGTCCTAGCAGCAGAGAGGCTAAAAGAGTGACTGCTAACCTGATAAAAGTGTTTTCCTGCTACTACCTGGGTGACTGTCTGATCTAGCTAAACTGCAAGTATTTCTGCATTCTTGAACTGTTTTAAACTGTTTAAAGTTGTTTTTGCACCTGCACTTTTAAAGTTTGCCCTGTTTGTTGCATTTACCTGTTGAGGCTACACACTCAAGTGCGCTAGCCTGTGTTACATATTTATTGCATTTTCCTGCTGTTTGCTGCAAAAAAGAAAAAAAAAATATCCTTGTTTCCCGTCTTTCCTGACCTAGAGTAGTCCAATTACAGGCTTTGCTGTATTCTGGACTTTTGGAAAGTTCCTGTGTTGCCCATTTCCTTCCTTGGATAAAGGGAGGCTTCTTTGTTCACCAGTGGCAGTGGGGAGCTTAGAGCAGCCTATCTATCCCTGGAGGAGTGTTCTCAGCACAAGAATCTGGTAGTCTATTGGCCGTTTTGGGCCAATTTCTAGCTCTTTCAAGTCCCCCTGTATAAAACCCGCTTTGGCGCATTTTTTGCACTTGTTACTACTCAGCCAAGCTCCTCGTGGTGCTGCAGAGTGGTGCTAGCAGCAGAGTGGCTAAAAGAGCGACTGCTAACCTGATAAAAGTGGGGTTTTTTTTGCTGCTACTACCTGGGCGACTGTCTGATCTAGCTAAACTGCAAGTATTACTGCTTCTTGAACTGATTTAAACTGTTTAAAGTTGTTTTTGCATCTGCACTTTTAAAGTTTGCCCTGTTTGTTGCATTTACCTGTTGAGGCTACACACTCAAGTGCGCTAGCCTGTGTTACATATTTATTGCATTTTCCTGCTGTTTGTTGCTAAAAAAGAAGAAAAAAATTATCCTTGTTTCCCATCTTTCCTGACCTAGAGTAGTCCAAATACAGGCTTTGCTGTATTCTGGACTTTTGGAAAGTTCCTGTGTTGCCCATTTCCTTTCTTGGATAAAGAGAGGCTTCTTTGTTCACCAGTGGCAGTGGGGAGCTTAGAGTAGCCTATCTATCCCTGGAGGAGTGTTCACAGCACAAGAATCTGGTAGTCTATTAGCGGTTTTGGGCCAATTTCTAGCTCTTTCAAGTCCCCCCTGTATAAAACCCGTTTTAGCGCGGCTTTGCGTGATTCTGCACATAGAGCAGCATTGGGCAACGCCACTTAATTGGGTTTAAACCATTCTCGGCTCCACAAAGTCTGCTCTTCACTTTTTCCCTTAGAACTGATCTAGTTCTCATAATAAACACCCTATTCCTACTCTAAAGCCTGGCACTTGCTCACTAAAGCAATTATATAAGTCAGCACTAAAAAATTAAAAACACTACACCCTCACAAACTCCCCTTGAGTACCTTGTTCCCCATTGGCCCTTTTTTCAATTATAAAGGAATTCCCAATACTATTCTAGCATGTCCAAAGGTCAGTTGTCAATCTCCTCTCCGGTCCAGCTGGTGAATCTGGGAATCTTGAGGCAATGTTACAACTGCCTCATGTACACAGACAACCCTCCTCCTCCCAACAAATTCCAACACATGTGAGAGATGCAACCATATAGCTAAGCTGGAGGCTAAGCTCTCTCAACTCAGTACTGGCGTAACCAGTCAGGAGGAGAAGGAAACCACACTCACTACAATTCCAGTCTCACATAGACCTACCACGACAGCAAACCAAACACATAAACACACAAAAACATACTCGGAGGCTCTAAATAAAAATCTGCCTAAGCAACAGAGACCTCCAAAGCAGACACCCAAGCAACCGCTACCCCAAAACAAAACACGTGCAACACATAGCTCACAAAGCCAGTGTGCCGAACAGTCACAGCCCTTAAGGCTAAACAACACACCTGATACACTTGTAATAGGTGACTCTATCGTCAGGCACACTGATGTCCCGCTCACCAGGCTGAACAAGGAGAAGGTCACGGTGAGCTGCCTGTCGGGTGCTAGGATCCGCCACATAACACAAGCACTCAGGTTACTCCAAGACAAGTACAAATATGACTCAGTCATTGTCCATGCTGGTGTGAATGACCTGAGACATACCTCCCTGGACTACATGAAAAGAGACATAGAGGAGCTCTCTGAGCATGTAGCCCAGGCCGGTATGACCCTCACCTTGAGTACCATCTTACCCTCACCAAGAATGATGCCACAATATGAAGACAAGATGATCAATTTCAACAATTGGCTTAAGTGTTGGTGTCATTCAAGGGATCAATGCCTGTCAGCCTGGGATGACATGCTCGACAAGCCAATGCTTCGCTAGGGACAGCTTGCACCTGTCACCCCTGGGCTTTCGGATATTGGCAAAGGCTCTTGCCACCCCCATAGTGCCTTTTTTAGGCAAGGCTCAAAAGACAAACCCACCTCCATAGGTATCACAAGGGATAAGAAACTAAGAGTAATGCTACTCAATGCCAGAAGTCTAAACCTCAAGATGCACGCACTCGAAACTCTCCTTAGCATGGAGAACATCGATATCTGTGCAGTAACAGAAACCTGGTTCAAGGCTCCCAAGAGCACCCCAGCACTACTGGGTTATACCTCATACCATGTTTTTCTGCCCCAAAACTTGGACCGAACCACAAAAGGAGGGGGAGTATTAATATTCGTCAAAGATACCCACACCTCCAGGTTGGTGGCACAGCACGAAGCATCAGAGACTATCCATGTGCAACTAACAGTGGGTAAAACTGCCCTCCAGTTTATAGCCTGCTACAGACCACCCTCCCAAACCCAGGAACCCCACTCGGCCTTCCTGAGAACACTGGAAAATATGAAGGTCTCTCCAAACACCACTATATTGGGCGACTTCAACTACCCAAACATAGACTGGGAGCATTACTCTAGCTCCAACACCCTAGCCCAAAGGTTCCTAGAATTTATAAACTCAAATGCTATGGAACAACTTGTTATGACTCCCACAAGAGGGGAAAACATACTGGATCTGATCATCACCAACATGGGGACTCTATGCTCCAGACCAGAAGTGTATCCCTCACTGGTAAGATCAGACCATAAACTAATCTCACTGGATATTCGCATCCCGACCCCACCCCCTGCCCAGAAAACCACAGTGAAAAACTTCTCTAAAGCAAATTTCACACTCCTCAAAACCGAGGTGGAATCCTTCAAAGCCCCCGGGCCTGTGGAAAATACGGCCCAGACCGCAGAATCCTTTCTAAACGCATTCTATGAACACCTTCAGGAATGCATGGATCATGCAATCCCAAAGAAAACCAAGACTCAATCCTCCAAAGGCAGACGTCCTGTCTGGTGGACCCCAGCCATAAACAAACTATACAATAGAAGGAGGAAGCTACTACATGATAGAGCAAAATCCCAAAAAGGGAAGGCATCTCTGATCAGTATTAGCAAAAAACTATGGACACTCATAAAATCATCTAAGGCCAGCTTCGAGAGAAAAATTGCACAGGACACTAAGGATAATCACAAGGTTTTCTTTAGTTATGTTAGAAACCTGGGTGGGAATTCCCAGATATGCTCAGAATTAGTCCAAAATGACAAAAAATACACCTAACCCACAGACATTGCCAACATCCTAGCTGACAGGTTCAGTGCAAACTTCTCCCCCCCTTCCCCACCAAAAGGGCAAATATCTATCCCAGCAGAGTGCTGCCCCCCTGACATCTCAGATGCTCAGGTAAGAGCCGCCCTCTACAAAGCAAAAAAACACAGCATCAATGGGACCTGGTGTCCCGGGCTACATCCTACATTAACTCCAAGAAGAATTAAACCCAAACATAAAACTACTGTTCAAGCTCAGCCTTACTACAGGATATGTACCCAAAGAGTGTCGTACAGCAACAGTGGTCATTCTCCACAAAGGTGGTGCCTCAACGGATCCTGGAAACTATTGCCCCATAAGCCTGACTAGCTTGGTCTGCAAAGCTATGGAAAGGATCATCATGGACCTCATAAATAAAGATACTGGGGACCTACAGACACTGGATTCTACCCAGTTCAGCTTTGTTAAGGGCAGATTCTGCCTCTTAAACCTGGTCAATTTCTTTGAAACAGTCACCAAGGCCATTGACGAGGGGAAGGTGGTCCACACAGCCTACCTGGACCTCGCAAAAACCTTCGATACAATATCCCACTCGGGCATTATAGACAAGCTCACCAGCTTAAACATAAACCCCTATGTCACTAGATGGGTTGCAAACTGGCTCAAGGACAGAACCCACATGGTTAGAATTGCTGGAGCCATGTCAGACTCCAAACCAGTTACAAGTGGCATCCCACAAGGCTCAGACCTGGGACCTCTCTTGTTCGGTATATATTTCTCGGAGGTACAGGCCAACACGGAAGGACTGTGGCTGACCAAGTTCGCAGATGACTGCAAACTGGGTGCCATAATCGACTCTCCAGCCAACACAAGCATCCTCCAAAAGGGCCTCATAGAAACAGACAACTGGTGCCAGAGCCATGGCCTCAAGCTAAACGCCAAAAAGTGTATAGTCATCCCCTTCGGCAAAAACAAAGTGCCCACAAATTACCACATAGATGGTAATCCATTAAGTATGGAAGAAGTAATTAGGGACCTGACGACCCAAGTTGATAGCAATCTCTAAGACTATAAGAGCCACACTGACAAATAAACCAACGAGAAAACAGAAATGGCTGAAAAACGGTTTTACTTCAGTTCAAAACAATAAAACAAATGTGTTTCACATAAAACGATAATACAATCCATAAGCGCTTTCGTTTAGCTTGTGCTAAACTTTTTCGAACAAATTACACATCACTTCCTGTTAGTTAAATACTAACTGAATTAAATCAATTGAATCAAAAAAGACGACCAAACTGTGATCAGTTAAAGAGACAGCAACAGTATGTCAACCACATGTATATATTATACTATTGTATTTTTTAAAATAACATATAAATTTATATTCAGTAAAATTCTTGCAAGATGTATATATTTGTATATTAAAAAATTGTGTTTAAATCTCTCAACAAATTAAATCTGAACATGTCAACTATCTGGTGTGGAACATCAGAAACTGAAGGTACTAAAGTACTGTGAACAATAAAGAAGAACATAAAGACACTAAGTTCTTTCCTTACAGATATACTATGTAACCTAAATCAGGTTTTCATACCTCGGATTTAAAAGTTCCTGTATTATTTGAATACATTTACCAAACTACAGCTATAAATATGTTTATAATTATAAATAAATAAAATATGTATATCATATAATCTACTTTGTTGCATTAAATACGTCTATATAAATATGTGAATAATATATTAAATATAAATTCAAATTCAAAAAATATACCTGTAATTATATATTTTATGTCTATCTTTCTAATGATTTTAATTTTAAAATACTTGCTATTGAAATGGCACTGTTCATACCCGGCCAATTCTGAGCATTTAATCTTATTTGCCATTCCAATTCCATTTTCTCCAGTAATGGTTGCCAGGGTCCTCCCCTGGCATTCAATTTTAAAACATCTAAAACTACAAATTTAAATGAATGTGTTGGGTATGAGCAGATATGTTTTGCCAAGGCATTTAATTCATTTTTGTCAGGAATTGCTCTTATGTGTTCACCTATTCTTTCTTTAAATTTTCTTTCTGTCTTACCTACGTAAAACATTGTACAATTAAAACAGATAGCACAATAAACTACTTTTGCACTAATACAACTAGCCTTGTTTTTTAATTATATATGTACACCATTAATTCTTAGTTCATTTGTTTCAAACACATATGAACAGTATTTACATCTACAGCACTTAAATGTTTTACCTAGTGTGTTATTATGATTATTTTTATTTTTATTTTTATTTTGATTATTTTCCAATCTTTGTTTTAAGTTCACACCTCTTTTAAATACAAACGTAGGACTGTTGTCAAAATAATCATGCAGTGATGGGTCAGATGTTAACAATTGCCAGTTTTTCTTTATGATGTTAGTTATGGCTACGCTATCTGAATTGTACGTAGTAATAAAACTTGTATTAAAATTCTTTAATTTTGTTGATGTGATATCATCTTTCATACTGATGTTCCTTGAGTGCAACGAGGACTCTGTTTCACTTGACATTGTTTCATCTGTACCTCTCATTAAGTTACAATCTGTTCCAAAATTTAATAATGGTTTGAAATGTAAGTTATCTCTTTTTTCTATAATTTCATACATTATTTCATTAATTAACTTCTTTGGATAGCCTCGACTTGTGAACATTTCAGACAAGTTCAAACATTCACTGATAAAGTCGTTCCTACAACTCACTATTCTTGCTGCCCTTACAAACTGCCCCTTTAGTACTGATCTTTTTTGACTGTAAGGGTGGCAGCTTTCATAGTGGAGGAAACTGTTACAGTAAGTTTTCTTCCGAAATATTTTAGATTTTAGTTTTTTCTTATTACTGTCCTTTTCTAATAACACGTCTAAAAATGCAATAGAAGCCATATCTTTTGTAGCTGTAAATCTCAAAAATGAGGTTGTTGTATTTATGTAAGATAAAAAATCATTAATTTGTTCTTCCTTATTTCCTCTCCATAAAATAAATATGTTGTCTAAAAAACGTTAATATACCTTGCAGTTTTCAAAGAATGAGGAACTAAAGACAAATTATTTTTCCCAAATGAACATCACTATGTTAGCATATTGGGGACCACATGGGGACCCCATAGCCACACCTTCATTTTGTATGTAAATCTTATTATTAAACCATATAAAATTGTTTTTTAAAACTATATCCAATAATTGGTCAAATAAATTAATTTTATCCTGTGTCAAACCTTTTTCCGTTAAGAATTGGTTGAACCATCTGATACCAATATCGTGTAGGATTACAGAATATAAGTCTCTCATATCTATGGTGATAAAGACATCATTATCATTATAAAGTGTTGTTCCCATAATTGATAAAAAATTCCCTGAATCTTTCAGTAAATGACTTTCTGAATATATATATGGTTTTAGACTTGTGTCAATGAATTTGGCTATTGGATATGCTACTGAACCTTGTGCATCTACAATTGGTCTAAAAGGGGGTTTGTTCAAATCTTTATGAATTTTCGGGACTCCGAACATAGTTGGAGTCCTGGGATGGTCGACAATCATATAGTTGAATTCATCTATATTAATGTCTCCATCGATGAATAAATCATAAAGAATCCCCCTTATGCGCCTATATGCTCCATGTAATTCATTGGTAGAGCTCAATCTATATGTTTTGCTACTCAGAATGTGTTCCAACTCGAGGTTGTAATCACTGATGTTGAATATAGTCATTCCCCCTCCTTTGTCTGGTTTTATAAACCTGACATCTTTACATTCATTTAAAGTATTTAATACAAAAAATGCATTTTTTGTCAAATAGCAATCTCTCATTCGACAATCATGTGGCCAAAGTGGTTAGAAAATCATTTTATATAGCCCACCTAATCATGAAGGGATTCACATCTAGATCAGGGGAGGTCATTGTGCCTCTTTACTCATCCCTCATCAGGCCCATAATTGAGTACAATGCCCCTTTTGGGATGTACCTTACCAGACACCTGCAGCAACTGGAAAGACCCCAAAAGTACCTTACCAAGAGAATCAAAGGGCTCAAACAGATGCCATATGCTGCCCGGTTAAAGAAACTCCAGCTCTACTCAGTGGCATACCGCTTGCTCAGAGACGATCTGTGCCTGATGTATAAAGCCATGTCCAACATGGAATTAATGGACATGCTGCACCTCAGAAAATCCAAATCTCATCGAAGCTCGAGAGACTTGAACCTCAGCACTGAAATAAATAGGACATGCTGGAGGGACAGATTCATAACCCAGAGGCTCCCTTCACTCTGGAATAAAATCCCAGTCCAGGTTAGGCAGAGTCCCTCATTGACTCTCTTCAAGAGGAATCTTGATGAGTGGATGGGAGATCGTAGATTTACTCCGGGTATCACTTCTGTGTCACTGTTAGACAGATGCACAGTATACTAACGTCGAAAAAGGGCATAGCAAAATTCATTTTAAAATGGGTGGCGAAAGCCAAACACACTCTAGCTAGGCTTGTAAATGCCCTAGGGCAGATAGCCTAGTATGAACCTATGAACCTATGAACCTGTGTGTGTGTGTGTGTGTGTGTGTGTACACACACACACACACACTCACACACACACACACACACACACACACACACACACACACACACACACACACACACACACTCAATCTCTTATTGCAAGACATCTACAAAAAGCCTGACAAAGTGGGGGGATAAAGGACAAACAATAGTGACATATTTGAAATATGGCTGTTATAAGCTTAGAAGTCTGCTAGAATAGCATGGTTTGTTTTAACACATATTTTCTGATAGATTTCAGGTCTAAAACACAAATGATTGTCATCATTTACTGATATCAATTCTCACATCATCCCAGTGTTTTGTCAGAAACCAGAAAATTCCAATTCCACAGGTAGCAAGAAAAACCAGCAGGAATCAAAAAAGACGATAAAACACAGTAGTTTAATTTAAATACTTAGTGCTTTTGTCTGAGTAGTGAACAGACTTCTTCAGAAGACTCCTGCTGTTTTTCTTGCTACCTGTGGAATTGGAATTTTCTTGTTTCTGTGTTGTGGGTTTCTGGTTTTATGATTTGTCAGAAACCCACAACTGTTATGGGGAACAGACCAAAAATATGAGTCACACATCTGGACAGTGTATAGAAACCTGGACAGTGGGGAGGTATGACTGCAGTCATGTAACAGAAGGGAAAAAACACTGAGAGCTGCCAATCATTTCACCCAGCACCTTCTGAGCTACAGTCAGTCTAACGCGACACTACCCCAAATCAGCTCTGGGGAATTACTCATGCATTTGCAAGCATATAATTGGCTACAAGGATGTAACTGTAGGGAAAAGCAGACATCAGTGAGAAATTGTCAACCCACAACCATTTGCACCACACAGCAACATACCAACTGTTTGAACAAACATACCCTGATTGCCAGTCACACACTACATCAATATATACTGCCCCAAGCCACAGTCTACTGGGAATCCTGAGGTGTTACAGGAAATTTCTCAGTCTGCCCCTACAAACATATACACCTGATAGACCACCAGAAACTGTAGCAGCATGCACAGTCAGATAGAAAAGGATCTATGACACTCACATCTGCCACTCTCCCTACTCAGCCCAGCAAACATTTGCACACTACACTGCTACACAATCTTGACAGTCTGTTAACAATGACCAGACATACATAACTCTCAGCTCTACAGATTTCCACAGAATGTCTACGGTGCGGGACCATATGTATGGCCACTGTCGCATACCACTTCCGGGAGTCTGCTAAGTCACTGGGATGATAGGAGTGAAGTCACTCAATAATGATATACCATACCTCTAAACCGTTTACTGCAAGACATCTGGACAAAGCCTGACATACTTGGGGGACAGGATGCCAAAAAAAGGGACATATCTCACATAATGGTGTTACAAACTAAAATAGCTGCTGGTGTTACAGGGGTTGTTGTAACATAACATCTCTGATGGATATGATGTCTGAAACATAAATGGATGTCAACGTTTACTGACTTCAGTCCTCACCTTATCCTACTGATTTCTCAAAAACAGAAATTGTCTGAGGAACAGACAAAACATAGGCAAACTTTTGGGCATTCTGTGGACATCTTGACAATTGAGAGGTATGTCATAGACATATCACCATCAGATGTCAAGTAACACAGAAAATGCATGTCCAGACAAACCCTGTTAATCTAGCAATCTTCTATGTGTATAACAGCAATACTTACAATCTGTCCCAATTCTGGAACTTTCTCCCCCATTTTGTTGGGCTTTCTCCACATTTTTTGTTCTAAGAGGTATTTCCACCTACCCTCGGTGATGCTGTAGCCCCCACACCGCCATAATGTCCTCCTCATAGGCAAGGAAAAGGGGAAAGGCCCACACGAAGGACTTAATTATAGCACTGTGTTGCTATGGCATTGGCTAATGGAAAGACGACACAGCTGATCTGGATGCAAGTAACAAGTGGGAGACACCAATTGGTGCATAGGCCATCACCTGATCATGAGCATTGCCTACAAAAGGCAAGCTGCTGCCTATGCAAAGCAGGTCTGAACCCATCTACACAAAGATAGACTGTGACTACACAAACCTAAACATTTGCATTATTCTGAGGAAAGTCATCAGCACTGAAACAGGTATATCAATCAATTAAGCATGTAATGGCATGCGGAAGGGGGGATGCAATAATGTGAAATAAGAAGTTAAACACTAGGTCACAACAAGACTTGCTGGACTCACATGTTGCTGTCCAGCACCTATGGCCATTCCTGCTGGCCTGTCTGCAGTGACATAAATCACTGCTCTGGCCCTGAACTCACATGTTGCTGTCCAGCACCTATGGCTATTCCTACTGGCCTGTCTGCAGTGACACAGATCACAGCTCTGGCCCCTGGGTCACCCCAGCAAAGGTCAGCTCATGTATGACTACTACTGCAGTGTCTGTTGTCCAATACTAACTGTGACACTACTAGGCAAGCTACCTGGGATGTTGTAAATATTAATATGTCACCTGTGAATGCTACTATGATACATATGCTTGTCTTACAAATGTAAGAGACTTATATAGGGTATGTGCATAGTAAACAACTGGTGCAGAAGTGTGTGTTGAACTGTATGTTATATACTGAGCTCATACCTTTCAACTGTGCAGAGTTTTTCAGACTGACCCCACGTTTGCCTCATATTTGTAGTCATTGCCTCATACAGTTGTGTATTGTCTGGCAAATCACTGGCAACCCAGTAAAGACTGAAGTCATAACATAACAGCATACATTTGAATGTCAGATGTCATATCCTGCAGAGTATTCCTGTGAATGCAAAACCATTTTTGCTAGCAACTAAGTGTGTTACAGCTAGATTTATAAAGTGTCACTATTTTCTAGCCTTTGCCCATCATTGATGTATGCCTTTGTCCATATGTCTTGCTCTAACAGGAGCTAGGAGTCTTAACATGAAACTAATGTCACTGCAAGTGTACCTTGTCCTAGAGAATACTAACATTTGTGCAGTCACTGACACCTGGTCTGCAGCTGTAGAGGGCACACTAACCTTGCCAAGTTACTCATCCCACCATACATTTAGACCCCAAATGGAGGGCTGCAAAACCACAGGAGGTGGAGTTTTAAACATTATCATACACATACACACCTCCAGGCTGGCCAAACAGTATGACGCATGGGAGACATCCCAAGTGCAGTTAACTGTTGACAAAACACCTACTTAAATCATAGCTAGCTACAGACCTCCAACCATGACTCTGGACACCCACTACACCTATTTGGACTTGCTTGAATCTGTCAAGATTCAACCATCTACTCTGCTCCTGGGTGACTTTAACTACTCAACCATAGTGTGCATGACCTATTCTACCTGAATATGAATGCACAGAGATTCCTCAGCTTTGTCAATGCCAATACATTAGATCAGCTAGTCAACACTCCTACGACAGGTAGATATATCCTGTACCTGGTCCTAACCAACATGAGTAGCCACTGTAGCACTCCTACAGTGTCATCCTCCTTGGCAAGATCTGACCACATAGCCATCACTGTTGAGGTCACCATGTCCCCTGCCCCCCCTTGTCAGTGTTAAACAAAGAACACTTTCTAAAACTGACTATAAATTTCCTCAGAGCAGGTATAAGTAGCTTTACATCTACCATCCCATCAGCTGGAACTAGCAGTAGTGTCCAAGCCTACACCACAATACTATGTGAGAACCTTCATAGCTGTATGGACTCAACAATTCCTGACTGGACAAAATCATCTCCCTCAAGGTATTGTTAACCTCTGTGGAGGATAGCAGCAATACACAAATTCCACAATAGGTGGAAATAATTGCTGGATGGGGCCAAGAATGATAATTGGAAGCAATGTCACCTTGGTATGAACAAGCAAATAAGGTCTCAGGTGAATTGCCCTAAGGCTAACTTTGAGTGCAAATTGGACACTTCCACCAAGGCCAATCACTAGGCCTTCCACACATATGTCTGCAATCCCAGATGCAACACGCAAATCTGCTCTGTAGTGGTGGTCAATAACACCACATACACATACAGCATAGATATAGCCAACCTGCTGTAGATAGGTTAACTGTAAACATCACCCCCTGTCCCCCATTGGTACACATGGACATCCACAGCACCTGCCCCCCTCCCCTCATCATCAAGAAGGAGGTCCATAAGGCAACACACAGAAGTCTCCATAGGTGTGATACCATCCCTGGCTACATCCTACATGAACTCAGGCATGAGCTCTCAGCTCCATTACACACTGTAGTCAACCAAAGCCGGAGCACCAATGTCATCCCATTTGCACAGAGAACAGCCACTGTCATCCCTATACACAAAGGCAGAGCAATCCACTGATCCACCCAATCATATGCACATCAGCCTAACTAGCCTGATCTGCAAGAGCATGGAAGGCAATATCAAGGACCTTATAAACAGGGACATCGGCAACCTCAAAATGCTTGAGCCACACAGTGTGGCATTGTCAAAGAGAGATCAGGCCTGTTAAACCTGGTCAACTTCTTTGAAGTGGTCAACAAACACAAGAACGAGGGGAAGATGGTGCACACTGCCTAACTTTACCTAGCCCAAATCTCTCACAATAATCCCCAGGCAGCCATGATACATAAGCCTACACAGCTGGCATCAACCTGTATGTTACCAGATGGGTAGCTAAGTGGCTCAATGACAGTACCCACTTGGTCAAAGTAGTGGAAGCCACCTGTGGTAGTAGACTTGTACAGAGTGGTGTACCCCTAGGATTGGTCAGGGGCCTCTACTGCTTGAGATATACATTTCTGAGGTAAAGACAAAACCAGTGGTCTGCAGCTGACCAGGTTTACAGATGATTGCAAGCTGGCCACTGTCTTACATTCCCCTACTGATGTGAGCATCCTCCAAGAGGCACTTACCCAAATTAATGACTGCTGCCAGAAACATTGCCTCAAACTGAATGCCAGGAGATGCATCATTTTCCCTGTTGTGGCAGATGTCATTCACACTAATTATGACAGTAATAACAATGTACTGAGCATGCAATCAAGTGTGAGGTGACTTGTTGTCAAAGGAAAAATATACTTTAAAAATGATCAAAACACGGTAGGTTCAGGTTAAGGCACTTTAATCTTGCAGCAAGGAGACAAAAACGTGCTAATACAGAGTTTGTCTAACTAGAATCAGGAAATGCAGGTATTCTTATACTTTTTCTAATAAGACATTGCCTACCAAGCTGACGTAGTGAATCACAAGTTTTGTCATCATCATTTTGTAGTAATTGTTTTTACAATATTCTGCTGGTACCATCAATTTTTGTGAAAAACTTCCTAAGAAAAACAACGTGGCCTTGGCTACCACCGGTTAGATATATGCAATGTTACCATTCAAGGTACTATGGCTAATTCGAGCACAAAGCAAGTATAGATTGCAGTTAATTTCTCTAACAGTCCTTTGTCTATGTTATCTCTAACTTCTGCAGCTGTGTATGTTCTCATACTTTGAACAGAGCTGATTGTTTAAAATCATTACATTTACAGAATATAGCATTGTTCATTCATTTCTTCCTGACCTAGCAGATAATCACCTGCTTCTCAAGTACATTTCCAAAAGACATAAACATGAATATTGCTGTGCTAGCAATTACTAGGTCAGAGGGCATCTTGCAAGTTTCAGAAAGCACACTGCAGTTTCAAAAAGCATCTTTTCAGTCCCACATGAAACTCAACTGTATATAAAACAGTGTATATAAAATAGAATGAAAAACGTGTGAACTCATTTAGTTTCTAATTAGCATTAAGCATACACAGATTAATACATATTTTTCTGACAGTTCCCCCCTGTTAATACTTTTTAATTCTATTTTTAAAAGAATAAACAGTTTGCTTCTTCTCCTAACCTCTTCCATTCAGGATTTGCAGTTAAGAAAGTCATTCAGTTTAAACTTATGAAAGTGTTTCACTTTCTAAGAATTATTCAATTTCAGTACTTTGATACAAAGTCTCAGAAATTGATATATCTATACATTCTTTGATTAACTTTTTCATGCAGGGAATACCACAACAAATACATGCTCCTAATAGGAGTAATCCCACACAAATGGCAATCAGGATGTTCATTAGGATGGAACCCCACCCCCCCAAACAGATTCTGGAAAAAGTCTGTCAGAGGGTTTGGGCCTGGTTTGGTCATGGCCGACACTTGCTGTATCACCTCAAGGTGGTTGTTTATCTCATGTTGATGATCAGGTATATATGCACAACACTCTTCTTTGATTAAAGCGCATGTACCACCTCTCGCCACTAGGGTGAAGTCAAGAGCCATTCGGTTCTGGAGCACTACAGTTCTCATAGCATTCAGTTCATCAGTTATCAAATCAAGAGCAGAAAAAGTTGCATTACTCATTACTTCAAGAAGTTTAGACAGTTTTCGCAGCTCCCAAATCAATTTCACTGTGCCATATGCAGGTAATATGCCTGCCCACGATATCACAGCATCACTCAAGTCCATGTGCGTCAGTTTGGTACCCACAGTATCATGGTCTTTCCAGCCTGCCTCGATCTGTCCCACTGGATTTTCAGGCTTCCTGACAGCTTTCTTGGCCACATCTCGGGTATTTCGAATATTTCCCTGAGGCAAAACTGCAGTGTGTCGTATGGCCAGGACCAGGTACCCCAAAAAACAACTGCCGGACCAATTCTCAGGTAACTATTTATATGCTTTCTTACCACACACAAAATAACAATCCTCTACCTTAGTAGTTACTTTGTTACGAAATGGCTGCCCAGCATGAAACATTTTCCTATCTATTACAGATAGTTGTTTAAAAAGTATAGGATTACGTTGCACTTGTTCAATAGTCTTATGCATGGACACAAGAAATGAGTCATAATTTGAATTACAAGCTGTCCCCATTTTGTTTGCTTTGGTATAACATTTGTAATGTACAGTCACATTGCACTTGCTCCAACCCACTTGAATTGTGTCATTCTTATAAAAACATACAATTCCCTTTTGTGTCACAGGCAAATACAGTGCTACCTTATCATATGCTTTAATAGCTACGGTGTCATAAATCAAATTTTCCCAGGTCTCATTGACCCCTAGGGGGACTGCAGTCATTAATAACCCCATTATGCTGTTGGTATGGCTGTGCAAATCCAGCAGTTCGAAACATTAAAAGTCTCAGCATACACACGTGTAATTGCCTGATATGTGTTAAAGTTTGGGTGCCAGTCTATGGTCGGCTCATCATGTTTAATCAGTTCAACTTTTGTGGCTGGAAAAAGGAAAGGCCACACAAAAAGATCAATGTTATCAGTATAGCTACCAGAATAATTATGCAAGTTTTCTGAGGTTGTTCTGCATCTCTGTTTGCTCTATACCTGGTCATTTTGTTCTCGTTGTACAACAGTAACAAGGTTTTTGTCCAGTTCAAAGTTCTTAACCAGTTTACAGTGTGTCAAATGAATCCAGGACGCTCGCTCCGCGATCTTGACTGCAGTGGGTGTCGACAGTAGTACCTGGTATGGCCCTTCCCACTTCGGAGAACTCCAGTTTTTTCTCTTCACCACCTTCACCCAGACCCATGCACCTGGGGCTACTGCTGCTTCCGATGGTCTTGTTTGCTCTTTATCTGAAACAGAATTTAACTGAAAAAGTTTGTTATTCAAAAATCGCCTCATATACCCTGCAAGCGAACTGTCAGCCTCCTGCTCTGCAGGCATGAGAGGTTTCCATTAAGGTGTATAATATGCCCTTCCAAACAGAACTTCAAAAGGAGTTAACCCTTTTGCATTTGGAACAGTTCTCATGCTCAACAGTGCCAGAGGTAAACAGTGCACCCAGTTCTTTTGTGTCTCACTAATCAATTTTCTAAGCTTGTTTTTCAAAACCTCATTATGCCTCTCTACTAATCCTGCAGATTGGGGGTGGTATGCACAATGATTTTTCAGAGAAATCCCGAAATAATGGCTAAGTTGTTGTATAGTTTGATTTACAAAGTGTGTGCCATTGTCACTATAATTTTTTCTGGTATGCCAAATCTAGGAATAATTTCTTTAACGAGGACTTTTGCAACAGTAGTTGCATCCGGATTTTTAGTTGGAAAAGCTTCCACCCATTTAGAAAACATATCTATAATGACAAGGCAGTACTTCTTATTCTCGCATTTGTTCAACTCTATAAAATCCATACAAATAGGACGGAACGGATACGGTGGTACAGGGAAACTCCCTTGCTTAGGTTTCAATGCCCCTTGTGCATGATGCTTGTTACAAACATGGCATGCTGCACAAAATTTTTTTGTGTAGTTTGTAAATCCATACATCATAAACACTTGATTCACTAACTGTACCATTCCCCCTGTTGAGACATGGCACTGCCCATGGCTCAACAAAGCTGCATATCTAAACAAGTTAGATGGTAAAATTGGTTTCTTTTCTTTGGAGATGTACAGTCCTTTTTCAAGGATTGCTCCTCGTTTTATCCACTTCTGTTTTTCTACATTTGTAGTAAGTGTCTGCATTGTTTTTAACATTTCTAAGTCTAAAATCTCAGATGGTCGTAATTCCTCACTCAAAAGAAAAACTTCTGAAGCTGAAGCTGCTTGTTTTGCAGCTGTATCAGCCCTCGCATTACCTTTTGAAATCCTATCCTGTTGCTTGGTATGAGCTACGCATTTGCAAATAGCTACTTTCTGAGGTAACTGAATAGAGTCTAACAAGTCTAAAATGAATTGTGCATGGTTAATTGGTTTACCAGTAGATGTTATCATTCCTCTATTTTTCCACTGCTGTGCAAAAACATGTACAGTAGAAAAAGCATACTGACTGTCAGTAAAAATGTTCACTTTTTTCCCTTTTGCCAAGGTACATGCCCTTGTCAAGGCAATCAACTCTGCTGCTTGTGCAGATAAGTTGTGTGGTAAAGACTTTGCTTCTAAAATTTCGGTATCAGAAACTACTGCATACCCCACTAGATTCTGTCCTGTAGGACCCCTCCTGCACGAGCCATCCACATAGTATGTCACCTCGGCATCATCCAAGGGAACATCTGTGAGATCTTTTCGAGGTAATGTCTTCTGCTCAATCTCCTGCAGGCAGCAGTGTGGTTTGCCATCTGCAGGGGTTGGGAGCAAGGTTGACGGATTCAAAGTTGTGCATCGTTCAATTGTCATATGAGGTTGGCTCAACAGTATAGTCATACAGGAAAGATGTCTAGCAGGAGAAAGATATGCTACTTTTTCTTGCAGTAAAATAATCGCGACTGCATGAGGCACTCTCAATGTGAGAGGGTAGAACAATACTACTGAGGCTGAAGCCTGCACTGCCATTGCAGCTGTGACTACTGCTTGTACACAGTGGGGCAAGGATCGCACCATTGGGTCTAGCTGCGATGAATAGTAAGCTATGGGGCGTTGTTTGTCCCCATGCTGTTGTGTTAACACTGATGTCATATAACCTTGCTTACAGTCTACAGTTTGGAAAAATCGCTTATGATAGTTTGGTAATCCTAAAACTAAGGAAGAAGCTATCAGTTGTTTCAGTTTGCAGAAAGCTGATTCTGCTTCTGGTGTCCACTGTAATAAATCTTGTGCTGCCATCGGCTTTTTGAATATCAAGTTAGTCAGTGGAGCAGATTCCAAGGCATAGTTTGGAATCCAACTCTGACAAAAGTTAGTAGTACCCAGGAAGGACATCATTTCTTTCTTGGTAGTTGGTTTAGGTGCTTGTAATATTGCTGTTTTTCTGTCCTCATCTAATATTCTGCCTTCTTTGGATATTACATATCCCAGGTATTTGACCTGTTTTTTCCAAAGTTGCAGTTTGTTTTTGTTTACCTTGTGCCCTTGAGTGGCTAAATATTGTAATAATGCTATGGTATCCTCTCTGCATTCTTGCTGGGTGGGGGCTGCCAGCAGAATGTCGTCTACATAAAGTAAAATCTGACTGCCTTTCGGTGGGAAAAATCCCGCCAGGTTACTTGCCATTTCTTGTGCGAATATTGTTGGACTTTCACAATATTCCTGTGGTAGTCTCGTATATGTGTACCGTTTCCCCTGAAATGTAAATGCAAACCAATATTGGCTGTCAGAGTGTATCGGTATTGAGAAAAATGCATTGCTAATATCTACCACAGAAAAATACTTCTGTTGAGGTTTCAAATCATTTAATAAAGTGTGTGGATCTGGCACCGTAGGTGCCCTGGGTATAACTGCATCACTTACAGCTTGTAAATCTTGGACCATACGCCATTCTCCGTTTGCTTTCCTAACAGGAAATAAGGGTGTATTACATGGCGAATCAGGAGATTCTATCAAGACTCCTTCCTTAAGTAAGGCTGCTATTATAGGTTTAATTCCTATTTCTGCGTCCTTTCTTAAGGGATACTGTCTCTTTTGAGGTCTAAATGCTGATTTTGGCATGATAGTAACTGGTCCTGCTGTACGAATAAGCCCTACATCTGATTTCCCTGTTGACCAGACAGTCTCTGGTATGTCTCGTAAGGCTTTTTCCTCTTCCTCAAGTAAGAGTGCTACTCAGCTATCCTCACTTGCCTGTGAGTGCACAGCTGGGTGTGCCTGTGTTATCCAATTTAATTTCTGCTTTTGTACTCCTTGTTCAGAGAGTTCTAACTCTGTCTTTTTTTCCCACTTTGTGACTTTTTCTCCTAGGTCTGCCCACTTCAAATTTCTATTTTTAGTTAAACTTACATGTGGTAATCGATTAGATTTGTAAAGTGCTAGAAACTCCTGGGGCAATGAACAGCTTACTACACTGTTTCCTTCTGTGTCCCAGTACAAATTTCATAATACTAACCTATTAGCATGGTTTCTAAACAGTTCTTGCTCATATTCTTTATCAGGTCCTGACCTGTTACAGTAATATAGAGTGCAATGCAACAAATGCTGTTTATCAGTGTCAAGGGAGGGGGATTTACTGATGGCTACGTTCATCAGTTCTTCGGTTATTGCCCCTGGACCAGTCGTAACTAAGTCCTGGCTGTACCAATAAAATGTTTCACCCTCCGGTCGCACTACAAAAGTATCCATTTGTCGCTGTGCCTCCATACCCTGCATAGTTGGAACTACGGCTATGCCAAATACCTGCATTAGGTCTCTGCCCAAGAGATTCACTGGGGATTTTGCAGAAACAACAATTTTGCTTTTCTGGGTCATCCCGGAAACTGGGTCAGTTATCGCTATGTTGTGGGAAAGTGACTCCCGATACAGCTGTCCATTAGCTGCTTTCACTAATATGTAGTCCAGTGATTCTGAATTTTCTGGTAGTTTGGAAGGATGTATCAGAGTCCATGAAGCCCCTGAGTCACACAGGAATTTGACTTCCCTCCCCCCTACCAGAAGCGTAACTTCTGGTTTTGTGTCTGCCAAGTAGAGCTCTAAGCTTAATAATGCTAAGTCCAAAATTTCATTTTCTTCATTATCTATGAATTCATGTACATCCTCTATTTCTTCTGTCACATCCTCTACCCTTTCTATCACATTTGCATTTGTCTTTTCTTGTTTATTCCTATCCAGTGATTCTTGACTATCATATAGTCATTCCTCACCCTCCTTATCTTCTGTGGTTATTTTCTTATTTTGCCTGCAATCTCTTGCTAAATGTCCCTTTTTCCCACATTTGAAACATTCACCCCTTTTCTTTCTTTCTTCAAAGTCTTCTGATCGCTTATCAGATTGTTTGTTTCCCTGGGTATTTTTCTTACCCTTCTTCCCAGTTTGTACTACAAAGACTTCTGATCCGTCTTCTACTGCAAATACTTGTGTTTTCTTTTTCTTTTTGCTATTAAAATGCCTTTCGGCATGTCTTGCATATTCAAGTAATGACTGTAATCTACTTGTACGATGATCTACCATGTGCTTTGTAGTAAAGCTGCTAATGGGCGCAATACTGCCTTTTAAAAATGCATTCTTTAGCTGTTGCTCATATGGGGAATCATGTGTTTGATCTTCAGGTACCTGCATTCCACAATGGTTATTAAAACATTCTAATAATATGGCATAATATCTATCAACAGTTTCACCTTCTTGTTGTATGCATTGATTAATGCAAGTCCAATCAGCCCTAGGCTTCCATTTCTCAGAGATTCGGTCTGTCAGACCTTTCACTCTGTTATCCAATTCTGCGTTACTATGTGGGAGTGGTCTAAGCTCTGCGTCACAGGGATTCCAGTTGCCACTGATCATGTGCCAATCTGGACCTACGATTTGTCTAACTACTTTCTCTACTTCTTCTCCATTCAAATGGTAACTTAACCTCATGCCTTGTAAGTCTTCTAAGAATTTTTTAAAATTAACTTTTGGATGGGGAATTCCCTCTGTGGCTTTCTGGATGTCTTTCGGTGTCCACGGTCTATATACTAGAAGAGTTGGATCCTGTCCTGCCTGTCCTGCCTGTGGATTTGGTACTTCTATGAGTGGACATATCTCTTCTTCACTCATAGCTCCTGAATTTTTATTTATTTCATATAATTCAATATCCCCTCTTAAGTTGCGTGTTCGAGACCTGGTCTTGATAGGATCTCTGACAAACGGTTTTGATTTTGCAGGAACAGCTGGGTATAGCGGAGGTGAATCAGCTTGTCCACTCGCTTCATATTCTGGTAAGGGAAGCGGAGGGGGCAGAGGAGGGGCTGTTGCTATTACCAAGTTATTATCTTCTTTATCTAACAACATTGCTTTTGAATTTTTAATCTTTTGTTCCCTGCGGTTTGTTTCCTCAAGCCACCTGTGTGCCTGAGGGACTCCTAATTGTCATTGCTTTTTTAGCTGACCTTTCGCATCTGTTTTAAGTTGTCTAACAAGTTTAATAAGTGAAGGTTTATCTAAATTACCATCAAATTTGTATTTATCAACCCATTTTGTATGATACTTAACATTATCGGCACGATGTAATTGCATATATTTCTCGTCTTCGGTTAGGGGCGGGTCTCGGGAACTTTTTGTGCACTGATTTCCCATGTTGCCTTAGCTAAGTTAAAAATTGTTATGTAACCCTTCTTATCATGTGATACCACGATTTTACACCTTTTCACAGTTTATCTAGAATAACTGCCTACCTATTCTGTTTCCCTGATATATGACAAGACAGCAATCTTTTTGTCCCTGACCTGCACATGCAAATCTCCCTGACAAAACAATACTGTAACAAGTCCCTGATCTAAAACAGAAAAAAGGTAAATTCCTCCTTACCTGACCCTCCGTGTGTTGATCCACTGGAACGTTGACTCATCCTCCAATCCCAGATCAGAAACAGTGGCTGGCCTCTTTCGAATGACAATTCAGTCGGAGGTCTTTCAAAACAGAAGAGCCAATGTGGCCACTTCTCTGTACGGGTAATGCCACCGGGCCCAATTCTGACCTGGGCCTAGAGTGAGAGATACTTTCCGATCCGAAGGACCAAAACTGTCAAAGGAAAAATATACTTTAAAAATGATCAAAACACTGTAGGTTCAGGTTAAGGCACTTTAATCTTGCAGCAAGGAGACAAAAACGTGCTAATACAGAGTTTGTCTAACTAGAAACAGGAAATGCAGGTATTCTTATACTTTTTCTAATAAGACATTGCCTACCAAGCTGACGTAGTGAATCACAAGTTTTGTCATCATCATTTTGTAGTAATTGTTTTTACAATATTCTGCTGGTACCATCAATTTTTGTGAGAAACTTCCTAAGAAAAACAACGTGGCCTTGGCTACCACTGGTTAGATATATGCAATGTTACCATTCAAGGTACTATGGCTAATTCGAGCACAAAGCAAGTATAGATTGCAGTTCATTTCTCTAACAGTCCTTTGTCTATGTTATCTCTAACATCTGCAGTTGTGTATTTTCTCATACTTCGAACAGAGCTGATTGTTTAAAATCATTACATTTACAGAATATAGCATTGTTCATTCATTTCTTCCTGACCTAGCAGATAATCACCTGCTTCTCAAGTACATTTCCAAAAGGCATAAACATGAATATTGCTGTGCTAGCAATTACTAGGTCAGAGGGCATCTTGCAAGTTTCAGAAAGCACACTGCAGTCTCAAAAAGCATCTTTTCAGTCCCATATGAAACTCAACTGTATATAAAACAGTGCATATAAAATAGAATGAAAAACATGTTAACTCATTTAGTTTCTAATTAGCATTAAGCATACACACATTAATACATATTTTTCTGACACTTGTGCACTAAGGTTGGTAGCAACCTGACAGTTTCCAACCGTGTGGGCACCATTGTATGGAAGGCTGTCTACATGGCCCCCCTCACAAAAACGGATATGTCATCCAGGAACCAGGAGGCCACAACATCCCTGTACTCCACCCTTATCAGATGCATTACTGAGTACAGTGGCTCCTTTGGCATGTATCTTGCCAAGTAAATGCAACAGTTGCAGAGACCACAGAGGTTCCTGACCAGGCAAATCCAGGGTGTGCAACACCTATCCTATACAGATAAGATGAAAGCCCTGTCCCTGTACTCAGTCTCGTACAGACTGATCATAGGTGACCTGTATCTCAGATACAAGGCCATTTCCAAACCAGCCTTGATAGCATTTCTGCATATCCATAAGACACACCCTACTGATGCAACATGCACACAAGGCCCTCACCTGGTCTGTGATATTTATAGTACTTGCGAGATAGTGTAGTGTCCCATACAATACACTGTAAAATACACCCCCTCCCCATTTCTAGCAGAGTACTTGTATAGCCCTCTTGAAGAAGAAGCTGGGTGACTGCATGGGAAATGGAAAGACATGCCTGCGATCCCACGTGTGTCCCAGCTGGACAGGGGAAATAGGTACTGGCTTTGAACAGACATGGGCAAAAGTCTGGGCTAGGCTTATGAGGCATCCAGGCCAATAGCCTGGTATCATCTTATGAACCTATGCACCTAGTACTTTACATGTTTTTTGTATGTATTGCAAACTGTCCTGCAATGTTGTCTAAAATGAATCCCTGTGAGTCTGAACTGTGTAGGTACTGCAGTGATAGAGTATTCTCTTGCTCCTTCATTGGTTATTATCACATATTGTTAAACCTTGTCATTGTGTCTGGTCTGTATAGCAGTAAATCAGCTCTTACAGTACTTGCATATGCACTTATTGACACTGTATAGCTCAGTCCAATAGCCTTGGTCTTGGTCACACTCACCATTCTGCTAATAGGCTCATAACACAGTAGGATTTGTCACCTTTTGTTGAGGGCCTTACAGTAGCTGTTAAAGAGATGGATTGTGGCAGTCAGAACTACCATAAAGTCTGGCTTTAAGGGCCCATAGGTGGCAAAGCTGTGCCAGACTTTACCAGGTGTGTGTGTGTGTGTGTGTGTGTGTGTGTGTGTGTGTGTGTGTGTGTGTGTGTGTGTGCATGTTAGCAAACATAATTCTGCAGGGTATTAATTTACAGTTGTCTTCCCCTCGCAGGTGCACATGGAGGTTGGTGTCTCTCCCCCTCACAACCTGATGTCAGTGCCTTAGTGGACTCCCATGATGATGGTGGTGTATAGTGAGGCACAGGTGGGGTTGTCAGGGGCTGAATCTGTGCCATGGGTTGGTATCCCACTTTCACCCACAATGTCCCTGCACACAGTCAGTATGCCCACATGTACCCAGTCCCCAGCAGCCACAGATAATGGATAGTTGGAGTGTGGTGGCATGGAACAGGCTAGTGGGGTGACTATGGCAAGTGTGAGTGTAGACACAGGGCAGCAGTCCTCCATCGAGCACCTCTGTCCATCTGCCTGTGTGTGACCTCGCCTGCTCTCTGGCTATGGCTAGTGTCTACACTCCCTGTCGCAAGTGTCACACCAGGTGTCACCAGATGCATGTTACGGTCTGTCATAGAGGCACAGGCGCATACTGACCACAACACCAGACAGATGCTCAGGGCCATGAATGCAGCACTTCCTGCCATGCATGACGACCTCCACGGCATTTGTGATGCTGTACATCATTTTGCCAATGTCATGGCTAGACGGTGGGGTGAGACATTGTCACTGCTCGACCATGTAATGTCTGTGCTTGAGCATGTGGTGGGAGTAGGGCATCAGCCAGGTGGACGTAGGTCAGCAACAAGATCAGCTGATAGCCCATGTGGCCATGCACATTCACAGTCCCGTAGTGGCAGTACCACCAGCACTACCGAAGGGAGGATGCTGTCCACACCACACCGGAGCAGGTCATAGACAGGTGGTCCTGACCAGTCCTGTCAGGGACCTGGATCCAGCAGACAGCAGTCACCATTGGGGAGAAGTACTGCATCTGTCCTAGGGACACTCCTGGCAGAACCAGTTCCCATGTCTCTGGCAGGAGACAGTGAACCATACATCCTGCCATGTACGGTCCATGGCTGTCCAACATAGCCCTGTGTTGGGCATCCACATGGTTTGATTGTGTGCATACAAACACTCACACATCTCTATCACAGGCCGGTCACTTGTATGGAAGGCTGTCTACATGGCCCCCTCACAAATACGGATATGTCATCCAGGAACCAGGAGGCCACAACATCCCTGTACGCCACCCTTATCAGATGCATTACTGAGTACAGTGGCTCCTTTGGCATGTACCTTGCTAAGCAAATGAATCAGTCGCAGAGACCATAGAGGTTCATGACCAGGCAAATCCAGGGTGTGCAACACCTATCCTGTACAGATGCACAGCTCTTCTGCATGGACCAGTTGAACACCACCCCTCTAGACACACACACATACGCACAGACATACACACACAAACACACACACACACACACACACACACACACACACACACACACACACACACACATGATGTCAACCATATAGCCCAGCCTAGGCCTCTGGCAATCCCACACCACACCCTGTGCATGTCATGATACTTGTGCCACATCCCTGTTATCCATACCATTGATGCAGGGACATCCTCATATGGGTCTGATGCACAGGGTGAATATAGTACAGTGTAGTAATGTAATGCTGTACAAGGTGCTATCTGCTGGCAATAGTTATGGGTACACATCAAGGTGTAAGTGCCTTTTTAGCCATGATGCATTATTGCTGTTAGTACTGCTGACTGACTGTAGTGTCACATACTGCATTCTGTTTGTGTTCCAGGTGTCTGTGTGTCTGCAGGCTGTGGGCCTGCTGACAGTAGCAATGATGAGTATGGCAGAGTGGAAACACAGTGACCTTTTCATAGCAAAGGTACAGCTGTATATGTACATATTTACCAGGGGTGTTTACATGCAACAGTGTGTGAGGGACAATTGTGGCAGACAGTGTGATCTTGCATACATACCCTTGACACAGCCAGCTAACCTTCAGGTTCCCCCTCTACTCAGCACTCATTAGACCCATTATAGAGTACAATGCCCCTTTTGGAATGTACCTCACAAGACATCTGCAGCAGCTGGAAAGGCCACAGAAGTACCTCACAAAGAGGATTACTGGCCTCAAGCAGATGCCCTACACTGACCATCTCAAAAAACTCCAGCTTTACTCTGTAGCCTATCACCTACACTGAGGAGATCTCTGAATAACATATAAAGCTATGTTAAACCCAGAGCTGTTGGACATGCTACATCTAAAGAAATCCCAATCCCTCCGAGCTACACACTCTAGGGACCTAAACCTTGTCACCACAATAAACAGGACATGCTGGAGGGATAGATTCCTGTCCCAGGGACTTCCTATACTCTGGAGCAAGCTACCCATCTATGCCAAGTAAAGTTCCTCATTAGCACTCTTCAAGAAAAATCTGTAGTACCACAGGCTCACACATACAGAGGAGGTTACTTGAGTACTGGCAGTAGGTCCCTCACAAGCTTAGCCATTACTTTAACTGCAACAGATTCACCTATCGGCACCTGTTGCCCCTGCCATTTCTGTCCCATCCACTCAACCTGATGAGGGTATGCCTGGTACTGTGTATGGCAGGTCTGGGGTATGTATTCCTAACACAGGTTAGCCTTTGTTAGTCTAACCTGACAATCACCAGCATGTGTGTCTGCTAACTCATATGCATGTCTGGCCCCACATGCTGGTAGTGCACACAGAGTCATAGTCCTATACATGGGGCAGCTGTCGAAGGGCTGAGCACAGCCCCTACCTGCACAGTCTTATGAATGAAAGTGCTAGATACATAACAGAAATAGCACAGAGGTAATGTAGTGTTGCAGTGTCTGTCATTACTATTCAAGTGGGTGACAATTGCAGGGGCTGTTAGGATTGCCAATGGTGGGTTCAGAGGCCCTTAACATGGTAGAGCCATCTGACACACACTCACACACACACACACACACACATACACACACACACACACACACACACACACACACAATGCTGCATGGAGACATGCATTGGAACACACATGCACATGGAGTTGACACTTCTCAGCGTAGATGATCTACTCATCTATTTATGTACAAAACACAGTGATACAACAATTGCATGCACCACAGTGGCTTGGTGTTAGAAACTGTGTAACTGTGCTTGTACGGTAGATGACATCTGTATGGGCTGAAACTAGGCTGGCAATGGGGGAGTTCACAGGGTGGAAGAGGCACACAAAATGCTATAGCCATCACATACACACAGCAAGGACTGCCACAGGGGCTGTGCATACAGAAACACATACACAGTTGCCAATAGACATATTAGTAATCCTACATATCCACTTGTATGTATTATAGTGCTACATACACATGATATGCTCCACATAAATGATATGCCTGGGACATAACACACAACCTCTTACAATAAGTAATGTTGTGAATGCCTTCATAGATGGTGGGATAACCCACCAGAAACAGCGATTGGTCTCATCTACTGCTCCTACAACCCTGGACAAGTGATAGAGTGTCAGATTTTGTATCAGCATGATGTGTTAGTCAGGTATGATGTCTGATGCTAGTTAGCTGAGGGTAATCCTGTCTGATGGGTGTGTGTAGAGACAGTTAAGGTGTACATAGCTGTCTGTATGCAAAGGCATATATGCACAATACAGTTATATAGTCCGATGTGGGTTCCGGCATGGGCTGTGATTCTGTAAGTGTAGGAGCATGCCCAGTATGACTTTCTATAGTAAGAGTGGGACTCCATTCCAGAGATAGTTGTACTCCAGTCCGGGTTTTGTGTGCTACAGCCATATCTCTCAAAAGTAAACAGGAAATTGCTAGAGGTATAGGGTTCATTTTAGCAGACATTTTCTGACATATCTGATGTCTGACACTGGAATGTATTGTATCATTACCTAGTGACAGACATCCTCACATCATCACAGTGCTTTACCAGAGGACTACAAGATGTATGATGCACAGACCAATATTATGAGCTCAACTATAGACATTCTTGCCAAAACGGACATTTGAGAGGTGTGGCTACAGCCAATTGATTGATGAACCTGTGTAAACAGTCCAGCAACTTGGTGATATACTGGCTGGGGATCTCCTGCTTGTGTTGTATTCTTTTTATCTGAAAAGTCATATCCTGGGCTTCTGAGCCCCCCAAGCCTTTCTGTGTTGGAGAGAAGCCTTATGGTTTATCAGTGGGAGTGGTAAGCACCTGGTAGCCTATCTACCACAAGATGAGTGGTTTCTGGCCCAGAAATTGTAGTTTATTGGCTGTTTGGGAAGTTTTTCCATCTCTTTCAACTTTCTGGTTTAAAAGACTGTGTTTGCACTTGTTTCCCACCATTCCTGTAACTAGTCTAGACCAGATAGAGATTTGCTGTAGGCAGGACTGTTTGTAACCTTCTGAGTGGTGCCATGAAGTCTGCTCTTCAATTTTTCCCTTAGATCTGCTAGTTCTCTCCTCTCCTGCACTTTTACTAGCTTATTAGTCTAGCACTTTACCAGACATCTAGTAGCAATTATTGTAGCACATAAAAGTGCTACCAACACTAAAACTTCTACAAGGAAACAGCTCCAGTAGTTATTATTAATGCCCACCCCTCCAAGCATGTCTAAAGGTCAGTTCCCTGAGCTTTCTCCTGTTAATATGGTGAATGTGGGCATCCTGAGACAATATAGCAACTGCCACATGTACACTGACAAACCTCTCCTCTTACCTCCCAACACTCAGACCTGTGAGAGATGCACTTTTATTATGCAAATTAAAAGCCATGCACTCTCCAGCCAAGACCAGAATAGCTGGCCAAGAGGAGAAGGTCAACACTGGCACCACACCACACCACATGGAACACATATCCCTCCAGAACACACTCCAGCGCTGCCTTCACATTAAAACACAAACCACACACCCACCTTTGCAGAGGCTCTCAATAAAAATCTACCCAAACAGTAGAGACCTCCAAGGCAGAAATGCACTTGACCACCACAACACAACATTAATCATGAGACACATAACTCTCCTAAACAGTGTGCCACTCAAGCAAAACCCCTAAGGCAAAACAGCATGTCCAACACACTAGTGATAGGTGACTCGATAGTGAGGTATACTGATGTCCCACTCACTAGGTTGAATAAGGAGAAAGTAACAGTCAGCTGCCTGTCAGGTGGCAGGATGCACCACATAATGCATGCACTCAGGTCCCTTAACAACAGGAACAAATATGACTCTGTTATTGTACATGTGGGTGTGAATGACCTGAGATGTACCTCCCTGGACTACATGAAAAGAGACATGGAGGAGCTCTTGGATTATGTAGCCCAGGTGGGTATGACCCTAGCCCTGAGAAGCCTCCTACCATCACCCAGAATGATACCACAGTACAAGCAGAAAATGATTGATTTCAACAATTGGCTAAGTTTCTGTTGTCATTCTAAGGGTATCCAGTATTTGTCTGCCTGGG
The DNA here is from genome assembly GCF_019279795.1 of Protopterus annectens. Lineage (NCBI taxonomy): Eukaryota > Metazoa > Chordata > Ceratodontiformes > Protopteridae > Protopterus > Protopterus annectens. Next base: position 66,565,854 of record NC_056725.1, read on the forward strand.
ATGACATGATTGACAAACCTTGATTCTTTGCCAGAGATGGCCTGCATCTGTCACCTCTGGGCTTCCAGATACTGGCCAAGGCTCTTGCCACCCCTATAGTGCCTTTTTATGTGGTGTTCCAAAGACCAAATTACCACCATAACAGCTATAAACAAATGCAGTCTGAGGGTCATGCTGCTCAATGCTAGAAGTCTAAATCTCCAAATGCACTCACTTGAAGCACTCCTTAAAATGGAGAACATCTACATTTGTGCTGTAACAGAGACCTGGTTCAAGGCAGCAGAAAGCACCCCTGCACTACCAGGCTATAATTCATTATACACCTTTTGGCCCTAGAACTTAGACTGAAGCTCAAAAGATGGTGATGTTTCCATATTCATAAAGGATGTGCACACCTCCAGACTGATAGCCCAGCTTAATTGGGTAAGACAGCGATTCAGGTCATCACCTGCTACAGGTCCCCAGCCATGTTCCAAGACTCACACTCCACTTTCCTAAGCACCCTGGAGAATATTAGGGTCCAACCTAACACTCTCATACTGGGCGAGTTCAACTACCCTCCATTAACTGGGAAAACTACTTATGTACCAATACAATTGCCCAACAATTCCTAGAATTCATTAATTCCAATGCCCTGGACCAGCTCGTTCTTACCCCCACTAGAGGTATAAACATCCTTGACCTGGTCATTACTAACATGGGTGACTGTTGCTCTACACCAATAGTCAACTCCTCCCAGGTTAGATTCGACCACAGACTAATCACCTTGGAAATCCACAACCCACCACACTGCAAAGGTAACCACCATGAAAAATGTATTCAAAGCTAACTTTGGGCTCTTAAAACAGAGGTAGCTAACTTCATGACACCCATGCAAATGGAGAATAGTTGCATGACTGCCGAATCATACACCAATGCACTGTATAAACACATACACAAATGCATGGATATCCTCATGCTCAATAGAACCAAGACACTCTCTTCCAAAAAAAAGGAAGCTAATCTGGTGGTCCCCTCCCATAATCAAACTCTACAACAGAAGGAGGAAACTGATGCGGAATAAGGTGAAGTCCCAAGACTGGAAAAACTCTCATCAGCCTCAACAAAAAGTTGAGATTCCTCATCAAATCCTCTAAAGCTAGCTATGAAAACAGAATTGCAGCAGATAGTAAAGACAACCACAAGGCCTTCTATAGTTATTTAAAGAATCTCCACGGCAATACCCAGATTTGCTCTGAGCTACTGCACAATGGTACCTCCTATACTGAGCCAACAGATATTGCCAATATACTGACAGACAGATTCAGTGCAAATTTTACCCCTCTCTCCCCCACCAAAGGACCAATCACAATACCAGCAGATTGCCAGGCACCCAGCATTACTGCTGCACAGGTTAAAACACACTGTCGAAGGCCAGGAATACAGCTTCTATGGGACCTGACATTATCTCTGGCTGTGATCTACATGAACTACAGAGTGAACTGGCACCACACCTGTGTGCCCTGTTCAATCACAGCCTCACCTCAGGCTTTGTCCCTACCGAACGGCGCACTGCTACAGTCATTCTCTCCACAAAGGGGGAGTGACTACAGACCCTGGGAACTATCGCCCCATTAGCCTGATGAGTCTGATATGCAAAGCTCTGAAGCACATCATCATGGACCTAATAAACAAGGATATAGTGAATCTCCAAACTCTCAATCCCACACATTTTGGTTTTGTGAAAGGTAGATCATGCCTACTCAACCTGGTCGACTTCTTTGAGTCAGTCACCAGAGCTGTGGAAGAAAGCAGGGTGGTTCATACAGCCTACCTTGATCTGGCCAAGGCCTTTGATACCATTCTCCACTCAGGAATCATAGAAAATCTCACTAAGTTAGGCACCGACCTCTATATCACTAGGTGGGTTGCAAACTGGCTCACAGATAGAACCCACAGTGTGAAAGTAGCTGACTACAAGTCAGATTGCTGAGCTGTCACGAGTGGAGCCCCACAGAGTTCAGTCCTAGGTCCTCTCCTGTTTGGTATCTACGTCTGTGAAGTCCAGGCCAACACGAAGGGACTCTGGCTGACAAAGTTGCGGGCAATTGCATTTGGGAGCTATTATTAACTCCCCAAGTGATGTTGACATCCTACAGAAAGGCCTCAGTGAGACCAATGACAGGTGTCAGAACCATGGCCTTAAGCTCAATACCAAAAAATGTGTCGTCATCCCCTTTGGGAAAAACCTGGTTCCCATGAATTACCACATTGATGGAATTTCACTGAACACAGAAGGAGTTATGAGATCAGGGAACACAGATTGACAGCAACCTCTCTTTTGACCACCACATTGCCACTGTGGTCAGAAAGTCCTTCTATGTGGCACATCTGTTAGGAGGGTTGGGAGGGTAGCCTAATGGCTAAGATGTTTGCCTTACACACACGAGGTGCAGGATTTGAGTCTCACAAGGGATTAGTGGCTAGGCTTAAAATGGCTCACAAGTTAGCTTAGTACTAATCTATGAACCTATGAACATCTCATTGCTAAGGGTTTTGCATCCAGGAAGAAAGAGGTCATTGTCTCCCTCTACTCTTCCCTCATTAGGCCAGTCATCGAGTACAATGGCCCATTTGGCATGTACCTCACTAGACACCTGCAACAACTGGAGAGGCCACAAAACTACTCACAAAGAGGATCCTAGGCCTTAAACACTTGTCCTATATGGGCAAACTCAAAAAACTCCAACTATTCTCTGTCTCATATTACCTACTTAGAGGCGATCTCTGCTTGACTTACAATCCATGTCTGACCAAGCTCTGTTAGAAGTGCTACATCTAAAGAAATTCCAATCCCTCCACACCACATGCTCCAGAGACCTAAACCTCATTACCACAATCAACAGAACAAGCTGGAGAGACAGGTTCATAAACCAGAGACTGCCCATGCTATGGAATAGACATCTCATACATGTCAAATCGAGCACCTCACTGGCCCTCTTCAAGAGAAATCTTGATGAGTGGATGGGAAATAGAACATTCACCCCGGGGGGGGTCACTCCAGTTGCTCTACTCAACAGAGGCACTGGGAACTAAGGTCGGGTGACATGATGCCAGGGTAATCCTATGGGCTAGGCTTGTAAAGGCTCCAGGGCCATTAGCCTAGTACACACTTATGAACCTATAGTGTAGCCATACCTCTCAATTGTACAGTTTTTGGCAGATTGTCCAGGTGTTTGTCTAGAATATTGATCCAGTCCACATAAACTTGTGTTTTTATGGCAAGTTAGTTGCAAATAATTAAAGACTGACATTACAAAATAATGACAGACATTAGTGTTTCAGACTTCATAACCTTCAGACAATTCCTGCTAATGCAAAACCCATTATTCTACCAACTTTCTCAGTTTGTAAGAGCAATATTTACAACATGTGCCTATCATTGGGCCTTTGCCCCACTTTTATTTATGACCTTGTCCAGATGTCTTGCTGTCAGAGGTTGAGAGGTATGGATGTGGGTACAGAGTGCATTCTACTGTGCAGAAATGTCCATTATATGTGTAGTATATTCCACATAGCACTGTGACTTCCAGGTATGTTAGTGGCAGAGCAGTACAGAGTAATGTGGTGAACTACTGTCAGACAGTTGAGTATAGGTTGATAGATTGATATGACATTAATAGGGTATTGGGCCTGAAGCCCTTATAACCCACACAGATGAGAGTGTAGCCCATATTAAGACATGTCAGCACACAGAGCCCATGTCCAGCAGGGACACAGGTAGAATCACAGGACTGTATTTTGTGTTTCAAATGCACTTATACAGGGAGCACATCACTAGGGGTATTGAGGCTCTTGGCTTGATGTGGACAGGGAGTGTATTCCACAGATGGGGGAGTGTGTGGGACATGTATCTGTCACACCAACAAGTTGTACTGATATCACAGACCAGGTTGATGCTGTGCGTATGGGTTGATCGAGTGGGCCTTGACTTCCAGATGTGCAACAGTCTCATCAAGGCAGGGTCTGGATTAATTTGTATGCCAGACAGGGGTCACCTCAGCAGAGTCTGTATGGAATGGGGTAGAGGGACAGTGCTGTTAGCCTGTCTGCGTAGGGCAGGTGTTTGGGGTTTGGGGTAAGGCCTTAGTGTTTGCAAGATCCTAATGTGTGTAGTCTGTATGGTCTGAAGTGTGTAGATTTGTGGAGTTCTCATGCGTTTTTGCCTCTGAGGTGTCCTTTGTTTGGGTTTTTGTTTTGTTGCAGACCTCCACTTACATGGGTGTGTGTTGTGTATTTGCAGGTGATGTTTACTGACTCCATACACTGCATGGCACCTATGTTACTGCACAATTTGTTCTGGTGTGCACATTCTCCATTTGTTTGTCCAGTGGTTCCCCTTCCCCTTATGTGTGCCTTTTTGGCCTTCTGTAGTCTAGTCATGGGCTTTGCCCACAGTGGCTGCTGTTACGTATTTGTAATTTTGATGTGAGTGGGGTAAATGCCATAACATCACAGACATAGTTATGGACTTCACACCTCTGAGTGTACCTATTTAGCAGGTTGTCCATCATTGCACCACTACATTTGCTGTGGTCCTCAGACAGTTTGTGTTGCTATATGTTATTATGAGGCTACATGTTGGCCAAGCTGTCAAACTGTGTCAGACTAACAGCTGGACAGGGCCATATATGACAGTCAGACAAAGACCCACAAAGGGGGACAGGGTGTTAATACTATTTTGCCAAACATAGACAGTTGGAAGACCAGTTTGGTATTTGCTTGCGTTCTCTTATGGGTATGTCATCTGCTTCCCCACTGTCTGCTACTGATGTTTTGACATGACCCTTTCTTGTTTTGCAAAGAGTTGGCAGGCAAATGCAATGTTAGAACAAGCAGAACAGATATACAAGGCGTACTTGTACTCCTTCTGTGACAACTTGTCATTCCAGGGGTATGGATGTTGTCCAGTGACATGTTGTCAGTGCTGACACAGTAAGTTGGCAGCCTTTTATAACCTGGCAGTACACTGAATTTCAGGTACCTGCTGTCGTACTACACACAATACCTCCCGACTATTTAGAGCCAGACATCTGGACAAAGCCATAAGTAATTTGCGGACAAAGACCTACATATAGGGATGATTGTTAACTATTGGCATTACAAACCTAGAAAGGTGATACAATAACAGGTTTTGCATTAGCATGCATTTTCTTAAAGGGTATGAAGTCTGAAACTACAATCTGCCATTGTTTTCTAACTTTAGTCTTTTGTGATTTGCCAGTGATTTGCCAGAAAACTACTATTTCATGATAAAGAGACCATAAATATGATGCAAACCTCTGGACATTCTGCAAAATATCTGTACATTTGAGGGGTATGCTAGGCACTGTGTAGGTTACTCTGAGTTGTGTCCATATGTGTGACCCTCTGTCGCTGACCTGTCCAGCTTTCCTGCAGTAACAGATATTGATGTCTGGACAGTGTGTACAACTCCTACCATAGCCGTATTTGACTTGCAGAATAGTTGGCACTTTTTTTCTTGGAACATGGACCCTGTCAACCACAGTACTGTACCTGGACCACTAAGACATGACAGTCAGGAGTAAGTGCAGGCCACATACAGACAGTATTGACCACACATATACATAGCTCATTGACCCCTGCATATTGTGGACATTCAACAAGTTATCGAGTTGATTGGGACAACCCTGGGAATGTGTGCTCTGCTGCTAATAACCTGCAAACATTACTGTTACTGCAGTTCTATGGGAACATGGGTGTGTGTGGGGGGGGCACACCTGTCAACTGTCCAGATTTGCACAGACTGTAATGATGTTTCCCTTTACATCTTGTTCCATTTAGCATAATGTTGTGCCTTGGAGGCTACAGGCATATCACTAAAGACCACAGGTTAGATTGTAATGGCAGACATTTGGGTTTCAGACTTCTTACCCTTAACAGCCTTACTGCAGCTGCAAGACCTGCTGTGATATCACTATGTAAGTCTGTATGGGCATATTTCATCATTATCCCCATTTGTGGGCCTTTGCCAGACATTTCTTTATGGTTTTCTACAGCTAACTTGCTGGGTAAGGCTGAGGGATGAGTATAGGACCCCCAAATTGACATCCATGCATGCATGTGACCTATGACCCCCCAGGTTGTTAGCCCCTTCACATATACTGCAGTGATATTTGTCACCTAGGGGACTACTGCATTCTCTGGGGAAGCCAGTGTTGGGCAGACATTTCCTGTTGTCCCACATAGCTGTCAGTTGTCTGCTGCTATCCAGGTAGGCCACCCCATTCCCTTGCATGCATATAGTGATACCATAGCTATGCTACCACAATGTATTACATCATTCCTTTATTGTTAAGAAGACTGACCTATCTTGTGCCTGCGGCAGTTGTGGGGACAGTGTTTGAGGACTGGCTCCGTCAGATGCACACAGTACACAGCCTATACATGGCAAGATACAGGTAGTGTGATGTGTGTGGCATCCATTTTACTGTGTGTGTGAGTCAGAGAGATGTGTCAGTCCATGGGTCCCTACAGTGTCAGTGTGTGTGCTATGGGTTGCCTCTTTGCCAAGGCCTGGGCATACTGGGCATGCCTCCATCTGCCTACAGGAGCAGGCTCAGGGGTTTCCTCCTCCAAGTCCTCCTGTGCCTGTGGAGGCCTTGGCAATGGTGTGGGGCTGTGTGACCCTTCCCTGTGATGTTCCTGCCGCAGCTGTTTCCACTGGATCATATTGTGTAGCATGGTAGTACTGCAGGGCTCCACCAGATATGTCAAGGCAGCAGAACCATGACTTCAGCATTCCAGACACGTGCTCTATAATGTTCCTGGCTTGTGCATGTGCCTCATTATGGCATTCTTCAGTGTGTGTGTGTGTGTGTGTGTGTGTGTGTGTGTGTGTGTGTGTGTGTGTGTGTGTGTGTGCATTTCTGATGGGTGTCATCATCCACGGCTCCAGTGCATAGCCAGCATCCCCCACCAGATAGCCATATGTGATGTCCCCCCCCTGGCAAATTCCTGGTACAGCTGTGAGGCATGCCAGATGTGGGAGCCATGATAACTACCAGGGCTGCCAGAACACACATTCATGATAATACCATGGGCATTGCACATGACCTGGCAGTTGATGGAGTGATAGCCCTTGTGGTTGACACAGACTCTACCCTCTTCACCAGGTAGTGCCTTGATGTGGATGTGCATGCAGTCTATGGCACCCAGTACCTCTGGGTAGTCTGCTACATGGTGGAAGAGATGCATATTGCTGGTCCTCTCCTCACAGGTGCTGGGGAAATATATGTGCTCACCAGCATGTGTTCGCATAACATCCAGGAACTGGAGGAGTACCCTGGATGCAGCTGCCTGTGAGACCCCCATGATGTTCCCAGTAGGTCTTTGGAAGGTACCTGTAGCTAGTATTCTTAAGGCTACACATACCTTGGTTTCAACTGGGATGGGTTCCCCTCTGTTGGCTCTGGGTGTGGGTGAGGCCAGCATAGCTGGATGAGTTGCTGAAGTAAGTCCCTGTTCACCCTGTAGCACTCTAGTATCTCCAGATCATGTAGCCCTTGGTAGGTTACACTGAGTCTGAACACTCTTCTCCTCCTCCTCAGTCTGGAATGGTTGTCAGCATCATCCTCCTCACCACCCTCAGCCTCTAGCACATACTGATGTATCAAAGTGACAGCAGCCCCTAACATTTTGTCAGTTACAATTCCCCCGAGTGTGTACACCAATGGTGCAGAGTTTGTGGGTAAAAACAGACTGAAAAGTGTTTGCAAGGTTTATAATGGTGTGCTACAGATGCTGCCTGTGTGACTGGCTGACTATGATACATTCCACCTGCCAGCTATATTATTTGTACTTGAGTGCCTTTATTCTTCTATTTCCCATTTTTTTTCTTCCCATTTCTGCCCCTTCTAAGCCCAGAGGTGCACCGTGCAAACCCGCTGCTCAAATGTAAACACTTCTCCTAGTTCCTGTTATTTGAATGTACACAAAAAATATGACTAAATATCATAGCCATTGTCACACCATTTAAAACAAACTCCCTATATCTATATGAAGTAACAGAGTAAGATTATTGTGCGTATGTATGTATTAGTTGGATTGCATTACATACTGCCACTCTCCATATGGTACTTGTGCACCACACCATGACAGAATTACCAATCTCACAAGCAGTGGTCTGGAGATGGCTTGCGGAGGCTCATGAAAGGACCCTGTTTCATGATGTGTGTATACATATCTGACATGAGGATATCCTCCACTCCTCTGCAGGAAGGATGTTATGTGGCAATAGGGAAAAAGAGGATGGTGGATGCATGGGGCTACATTAAAGGTTCTCCTACATGGTAATGAAATGGACAGTGATTCAAAAGATCATACAATGGCCACATTCTACCACCAACCATACACACAGTAGTATACTTGGTCTGATTTGAACATTACACCTGTGTATGTACAGAAGATGAATGCCATGCAATGTCACACTAGCACAACCACATAAGTTGGATTTTAACACTGTCACATTGCACTTTATGAAGTATGGTAGCATCACTGTGTATTCATAAGAACATGTTGGAAGGAGTGTCTGACATGGATGTGGAAGCACATCTCTATGTAAAATGGTCTCAAAGGTAATATTTGGATGCATACACATTCAAGCTGCCTGCTGTCATATTAAAACCCATATATATCTAGGTAAAGTAGCTTGAGAACACAGTATTTAATGTTACTGCCACATCACAGGTTTGTCCTGCATACTGTCAGAGTGCATGTTATACAAGATGATACATCAGTGTATGTTACAGGACAAGGCTCTGCAGAGAGTCTGACACAGCTCTGGACCCACATGTCATTCTAAAATTGTCACCATACTGATTGTTGAATGCAAACACAGACCAGTTGACTGCAGTGAGAGGCAGAACTCCTACCTAACAATCTACAGAGCACCATACTTAAAGCAAGTTCCACATCACAAGTTTGGCGTTTAGAGTGTCAAACAACACTTCATAGCTGATGACATCAGCAGTGTCTACTGAGAAGAAGATGGTAGTAGGAGTGTCTCTCGTGCTGGTCTAAAATGATCTCTCGAATGTCAGAAAAGTGAACAAACATACACACACACACACACACACACACACACACACACACACACACACACACACACACACACACACACACACACACCAGTTGACTGCAGTGAGAGTAGAATCCCTACCTGACTATCTACTGAGCACAGTACTTAATGCATGCACCACAGCACAAGTCTGACTCTTACACTGCTGCTGGAAGTTATAGTGGATGACATCCTCATTCAATGTTTAAGAGAAGATGTTGGGAGGCCTGTATGAAATTGCTGTTTAGCCATGTATGACTGTCAAAATTATTCATTCTCCATGGGACTGGATTGTTGACAGTAGGATAAACACTTATGCTCTTCTGAATACACACACTCACACACGTGTCTATATCATATGTTCAAAGTTTTATAACTTTGAACATTAAAATATTGAATTTAAATGTTTGAAGTTATAAAGCTTTGAACATATGTAAAAAAAAACAAACCCAAAACTAATGGCTGTAGGCAGGGGGGCAAGCCCCACCTGCACCCCCACACCCCCCGTTTTTTAAATATACCAACTCTGAGACTGCACTACAGTGCAGTAAGTGAAATCTTTAATTTCCTGTACTATAGTGCATTCCCAGAGTTGGTATATTTAGAGAGTGGGGGTGTGGGTGTGCAGGGGGGCTTACCCCCTGCCTACACTAGTCAGGTAACTTCGTTTTTTTATTATATGTTCAATGTTTGAAACTTCAAACATTTAAATTTGATTATTTAATGTTCAAAATTTTCAAACTCCGACCATGTAATATAGACCCCCCCCCCACACACACACACACACACACACATAAACACATGCATACACACACAAACTTGACTGCAGTGAGATCAGAACCCCTACACAACTAGTTACACTAGCTAGAGAACTCAGTACTTAACACAAGTACCATGGCACAAGTCTGACTTTTACACTGCCGCTGGACATTTTATTGTTGATGACATCCTTAGTGGATGTTTGAGAGAAGATGTTTGGAGGCCTGTGTGAAATAGCTAGGTAGGCATGTACAACTGTCAAGATATCTGTTCTGCTTGTCACTGGATTGATGATAGTAGGATACAGACTGATGCTCTTCTGAATATGCACACACAGACTTGCAGAAACATAGAGACATACACATAATGTGGCTGCTGTGGTAATTTCACACACATTTAAGTATTTTGTTTCCATCATCATACAGTGGTTAATGATTGCATTGTATGTTGTTGCCTTCTCATATTGGTCTTTATATATGATGCCATTTATTCATGAGATAGGAGGAGCAGAGGCAGGGTCTACTACTGTGTGGCTAGGGTGGTGCACAACTCTGATATCACCTAAATGTGTGATTCAGGAACGTTCATTTAAATGAGGCTCATTAGTATGATGATAGTGTTAGAAACCTTGAAACTGTATGATAAAAGCAGCCACGACTGTGATGGGCCCCATCACTCTATGCCATAGACCAAGCTATGAAGTAGAGATTAAACTGATCTGCACTGATTACTACAAGCAAAATGGTCTTACAGAAAGGTAAATGAGTGAGGAATGGTATTTTACTCAGTGGTGCTGTACTGTTACTGCTCTACCTGTGTGTTGTTTCATGATATCCATGACAGTATGCTACTATGCATTTGGTATGTCGCTAAGTGACATCAGTGTTGCTACTGTGGGGGTGACATTATACGCAAATGTTTTACTGCCATATCAGAGTACACAGGAGTACAGCTGAAGTAGCAGGATAATCTCCATACAAGTTGTGAGAATCGTGCCCTGTTGAATTCTGTAGGTGCCAAAATCCTACCTATAGGCTAAGGAATGAGAATGCTACACACTGAAGTTTGATTTGATAGCTTTAGAAGGTGTTTTAGAAGGTGTTCTATTTGGTGATAGCTATACCCACAGCTGTAACAGTACTGATTTGGTGATGTGGGGGGCAATGTATAGCACATGTATAGTATACTGTTCAAGGACTGTGAGTAGTATATGCAGTACTTGTCATTGGTTTGGCATTACTGAGGAATTTTGGTGGGGAGGGGCACACATAGCAGAGTACAAAGGCATGCAGTGAGTGAATGTTTCTGCAACAGTCATCCATTGTAATGTTTCCATGTTTTGTTTATGCCCACTCAACAAGTTGCGCCCTCCCCCATTTACTGTAGATGCTGGGGAAGCATCTGCAGTAGTACTAAGTGGATGGCGTTGCAAGAATACAGTTCCAGTAAGTCATCTTACATTTAAGCTTTGGATATCATGTGTTCCACAACAACTACTCATGGCTGGCCTCAGTGATGAATCAGTGTGGAGATGTGCACTCCATTGTCTGTGTAACATTTTGGATCATTGCCTTCATACGTCTGTGCCAGGAAATTATATGTGAGGTCTGAGCTACTTAGGTTCATAGGTTCATATGTTTATGGGTTCATAGGTAAATACTAGGCTAACAACCACTAGGGCCTTTATAAGTCTAGCCATGCAAACCACCCCAAACCCATTTCTCTGTGTGTGTGTGTGTGTGTGTGTGTGTGTGTGTGTGTGTGTGTGTGTGTGTGTGTGTGTGTGTGTGTGTGTGTGTGTGTGTGTGTGTGTGTGTGTGTGTGTGTGTGTGTGTGTGTGTGTGTGTGTGTGTGTGTTTGTGTGTAGGGAGGCCTACACACTTACCAACATAGAAGGGAGTCTGTGTATCATCTGAGAGGATTGTATTCACATCTTTTGGGATGTACTATTGTAAGCATTTGCTTGCCTAAGGGATAGATACAGATACTGTCCAATGTCATACTAGGGTGATTGAGCTGGGACCTGGACGTGGTGAGCCACATAGAAGTAATATATGTGACTGCTAGGGAGCATACTTAACAAAGGCAGTCTTAGCATGTTTTGGGCATGTGCTACCTCCACATTAAAATGAGATGCTTAGTAAAGAGTGTTCTCCAAAGTTCTTCAGAGAGTGCATAGAACCATTAAGTTTCACTATGTGGCCTATACAGTGATGTATCATCTATTTGTGTGTGCTTTGCCCTTCTTCAGGGTAGTTGGTCACCCCTTCCCAGTGTGCACAACACACACAGTGATACTACACACATAACCTATCCACAAGGGATCACAGTTGTACATGTGATAACTCCTTAATGCATATTACAATGTCATTCATTTCTTGTAAACTCTGTCCTGTTGCATGTGTAGCTGTGTACAGGTATGTTGTGTATGCCCTATCATATCTCGCATACATATTTCTTTGCAATTACAGGTTAACATGCTTGATGTTGGGAATACAGGAAAACAAATTCTCCCATGCAGAGAATGCATTCTTGTTACAGGTCCTCCATCTTTATGGTATGCAGAATCTCAGTCATGAAAGATCTGACCTTTCTTATCTGACCTGGCAAAAATAATGCCATTGCCATAAGTGTACAAAATCAGAAGTAGGAACAAGTCTGATGAAGGGCCACCAACGTGATTTTAGGGCACTTCACCTGCTACAGCAGTAGTGGCTAGTGGTGGGGGGGTCTGCTGATGGAACCATCTTTGAAAGAGATTGAGGAGTTTTGGTCATCTGTGCATGGGGTTCAAGACAGTTCTAGTATCCACAGTGGAGTGATAGACATTGGTACTGAGTAGCACATGCATTGTTCATGCCCATCAGTGGTGGCCCAGATGAGTATGTTTAAACATGGAGTACTCTCAGCAATAGTAGGGACTGCATGGTGATACAAAGTACAAGCAAGCCATCTTTGATTTACAGGATCATCAGCTGTACATCTTCAAAGATTCCTTACCCAAGGTAAATTAACCATTATTTCTCTATACCACTATATTAAGTAGCAGTATATTCACTGGAATGTGGGCATTTTTAATTCTTCTTACTTAGTTTAGGTAATTTCCATGTATTTTCACAGGTGCTATATTATCAAAGTTATCTACTGTGGATATAGGCTTGTCTGATGTCAGGAAACTGTCTGGTTCAGAGGATGATAGCAGCCAAAAATAGCATAGTCTGGGATCATGATCTCAAAGGTACTGTAGGTTCAGGCAATGTAATGGCCACATCCACACCTCATTCTATGGACCCAGCTTCTGTACTTGTGCAATTCACCCCCATAGACCCACCTTGACATTCATGGTCAGGAAGATCCAGACATATCTGCCCTAAGAATGGTCTCATCACCTGTGGCACAGTCACCTTTGGTCGCTGCAGGCTCCATAGAGTGATTTGATATCAGAGCATGGTATACTGGTTATCAAACTCACCACTGGTACTGTCCACCTCCTGTGCTGATTATTTTTATTCATGGCTGCTACCAAGCAGCAGGGCCATAATACAGGGACAGACAGACACTAACACAGCCATAGCTGAGATGGTTGGGGTAGTATGTTCTCTGTGGGAAGACCTAAGGAAGGACATAGGCCAGATATGAAACATCATGGATATATGGCATCAGACAGACAGTATGTGCCCCCGTGCAGCTTCATATCATGATCATCTTGTAGATCAGTGTGTGTGATATATCTTTAAGAAGCTTTCCAGTGAGTCAGCAGTGCATATAAGTACTGAGCACGTGCAAGCAAGAGTGCCATTTTGAGTGAGCAGCCAGAGTGTGAACATGCAAGTATGTAGTCAGTCAGTTAGTTAGATAGTTCATTTAAGTTTAATGTTCTGCCATTCATCCTGATGTATTTGTATACAATAAACTACTTAAACAAACACCCAAGCCTCAAAGTCTTCTTAATGCACATAAGAAGAGCGACATGCTGTCAGAAGTGGGATCCAGAGTTACAGCCATGAGACAACCTGTTAAAGTTGGAAGAATATGTAGGAGTAGATCATCATAAACTGCTCAAATGACTCACAAAACAGGTCAGAAACAAATTCCAGGTACTAAAACTTGCTTAAATGATTTCTCTCATTGCAGATATAAAAACAAAGCACTCAGAATGCTCTTAACAAATTTCTTATTAAACAAAATGTCCAAAACTTTGACATATTGAAAAATATTTTCATAGGTTAGTACAAGGCTAACTGCCCTTGTGAGCCATTGTAAGCCTAGCCAATTATCTTTGTGAGACTCAAACCCCACATCTTGTGTTTGTAAGGCAAACACCTTAACCATTAGGCCACTATCCCAACTTACAGTTTGAAACAATATCTGAATTACATAAAATATACAAAAAAGGGAAAACAACCATATTTTTTGCTGTGTGCTACTTTTTTCATATTAACTAAAGCTATTCAAAGTATCTGAAGTGTTTGAAAATGTGTGCAGTATTACAGTGCATTATTTCGCAAAGTACAGTTATTTCAAAAAATATTTTCAGGGTACAGTCTTTCAGAGTTTATTGTGCATTTGATTATTATTACTAGTACCTGGTGTGTGAATGCTTGTACATAATTACAAGGGCCAATTTTGCATTGTGTTTTACTATAATCTGTGGGCATGACAGAATGGTTTTGCAGACTCGTACCGCTTGTGTTTGATAACAATATTGCAAAAAATTGGAGTGTTTGAGCAGGAATTCAATATTTTTATACAGGCTACATTTTCTGACAAAGATGCATATACAAAGGCAATCATTCTGCTTAATTTAGCTCATTCAGGGGCCATTGAAATAGAACGTTCAGTTGTGTATGCACCTGCTGTGTTTGCAGGGGAAGGCCACCATATAGTGGTACTGGCTGAAACAAGGGAAGACCCTGAATGCTTAAAACATAAATTTGCAGAAATGTATAACCCCCAAATGAATATTACAATGAAAAGGGAGTTATTTTACACAAGGCACCAAAAGCTTGGTGAAACTTTTGCAGCATATATAACTGACTTGAGAAACAAGGCTGAAATGTGCAGATTTGTTGACTTGAGAGATGAGTTGATAAAGGACAGGCTTGTGTACGGTATTAATAATGATACAGTGAGAAAGATTTTGCTTTGAGGCAGTGATTTAATGTTAAATAAGGCCATTGAGATTTGTCAGATATACAAGCTTACAGAAAAGCACACAGGCATACTTACAAATGGGAATAGCTGTGGAAGGCACAGTGACAAAGCTCATGTTGATAGTATTCAGCATGTGGTTAACAGAAACAGGCCCAAGAACATGGCAACTACTGCAGGTCCTATAACTGTCCCTGGGAAAAAAAGAGTCATTCCAGCAAATTCCAGACCATGCTCAGTGAAGTGTAAGGGCGAGTCAGCAAAGTCAAAACATGTGCCCTCACCTAGCTTCATAGCCAACTGTTGTAATTGTGGAAATCACAAACCCAAAACAGAAAAATGCATAGCTTTTGGTCAGCAGTGTCATTCTTGCAATATTATAATATAATTATAATAATTCATGAAAAAAGTGGAATCATTTCAAAATATTTTGTAAATCAAATAAGGGATATTCTTTTACTAAAAGAGGGCATTCCAAGAGGCAAGTTGATCAAGTAGAAAGTTGTGACCCTACTTTTTATGTTGATGGTGTGTCTGTTCTTGGTGAAACAGTCAATGCAGTAGATTTGTGGGCAAAGAATGAGATTTTTTGTACTGTTTGGATTAATGGGAGTCATGTAGAGCTCAAAGTAGACATTGACTCAGAGTGCAATGTTATGTCAGCAGAAACATTTGCTATAGTAAAAGCTGCAGAACAACTTGATTTGACAAAGTGTGGGAAGCTTGCTGCTTGTGGTGATGAAGAGATTCAAACCAAAGGCTCAGTAGTGCTTTCCCGTTACTCTGCTGGGACCAACTATGACTTGCAATTTTTTGTAGTCAAGAGACATGTGCATTCATTATTAGAGTGAAGCTGTGGTGAGACCAGCATTAGTAGTAGCCATGCAGTAGCCATTCATGCGACTGCCCTCTTTGCATCATTCTTGACAAGCTAATTCTTTGTTTTCAGTAAGTACTGCTTGATTTATTTCTAACTTCAGAATATCTGCCTAAATACTTCATCCTTAAATTGTCAGGGTCTATGTATTAGTCTCCCCTGAAGCATTTGGCAGTGCTCTGTACAGACTTAGACACCTTGAGTGAAATTTTTCTGGTAAAAGCGCAATTGAAATTTCTCCAATACCTAGTTGCATACAGGACAACCAGTTTGCAGTGACAAGCATTGTCCATATAGTTGCAAACCGGATACTCCTGACAGTGATTGATATTCTCACTCCAACTGTCTAATCAATAAAAAAAGGGTCTGTTCCAATGGATATGAACTTTCCTACTCTCTTCGTTACTGGCTTGGTGTATATGGGCATACTGAGGCAATGTAATAATTGCCTCATGTTTACTAACAACCAGTTAATTCACAAACAAAATGATATGGTATGTGAGAGATGTATTTACATAATGTCACTGGAGGCAAAGTTTTCACATAAATGTACTCCTAATGTCAATAAGGTTGTCAGTAGTATACATGCTGCAACTGTCACTCAAAATTCAAAGCAGACATATTGACCCGCATATGTTGAGGCACTTACATGTAACCTTCTTAAACCACAAAGACCTCCTAGATGAAGTACACATAACAAATACCCTCAGCAGCCACAAATGCGCTCTTTCAAAACAACACCCACATCAACACATAGAGGTACATCTCATGGAGCCTCTACCTTTTAAGCCCATAAGGCAAGTCACCACACAATCCAACATTCTAATCTTGGGAGTCTCCATCATGAGACACACTGATGTCCCTCTCACCAGGCTGAGTAAGGAGAAAGTCACGGTCAGTTGCTTATCAGGGGCTAGAATCCAGCACATTACGCAGTTACTCAGGTCTTTAGACCACAATTATCAATATGACTCAGTCATATTCCATGTGGGAGTAAATGACTTGAGATGTGCCTCCCTAGACTATATGAAGAGAGACAGCATAGAGCTCTTGGAATATGTGTCTCAGGCTGGTATAAGCCTAACATTGAGCAGCATTTTACTTTCTCCAAGGATGATGCCACAGTATGAACAAAAGATGACTGACTTTAATAATTTACTTTAATAATTGGCTTAGTTTCTGGTGTCATTCTAAGGGGGTGCAGCATGGAAGGAGAAGGTCAACAGACCACGCTGCCTTGCCAGGGATGGTCTGCACCTCTCCCCTCTAGGCTTTCAAATATTAGCTAAAACATTGTCTTCCCCCATAATGCCTTTTTTAGGCAATGCCAAACTGAAAGTACTTCCGACATAACAAACCAAAACCAAGAAAATGTAAAGGTACTACTGCGCAATGCTAGGAATCTAAACAGAAAAACTCCACTCCCTAGAAGCTGTCTTTACCCTAGAGAATGCTGATGTCTGTGCAGTCACTGAGACAAGGTTTAAAGCTGCAGAGACCACACCATTAGTGCAAGGTTATAATGCCTTCCACACATTTACGCCAGCTACTTCACAGGCAGGGAGTAAAGCCTGAGGTGTCTTCATTTACATCAGAAATAAATATACTTTGAGGGTGGTCAAACAGTTCAATGCACTTGAGCTGATCCATGTTCAATTCACCATAGGTAAAATCCAATACCAATTCCTTACAAGTTATAGGTCCCCCTCTATGACCCAGGAAATCCATACCATGTATTTAAACTGATTAGAAACACTAACCATCCAACCCAATATGATATTCATGAGTGACTTTAATTACCGCACTATTAGCTTGGAGTCCTATATGACACCAAACGTACATGCACAGATATTCCTGGATTTTGTAAACAAAAACACCCTGGACCAGATAGTCAATACACTAACCAGGGGTGCAACCATACTGGATCTGGTCCTCACTGATATGGGAGACAGCTGCACATTCCCTACTGTAATGCTTTCCCTGGTAAGGTCAGACCATAAAATAGTCTCCTTTGAAGTAAAAATAAACCCTGGATCGCCAGCTAAACCTAGAATATTCAGGAACTATTCTAAGGCTAATCTCGTGCTATTAAGTGAGAACCTGGCAAAATTCCAAGCCCCCATAAACCCTGAGAACACTTCTGTTTATGCAGAACTGTTCACAGAAACCCTGTACAAGCATGTTAATAGCTGCATAGAGGCAGCTGTACTCATCAGGAAGAAGTACAGAACTAACTCAAAAAACGAGCCACCCTGGTGGAATCACAAAATCAATCAGCTGTATAACAGAAGGAAGAAAATCATGGCAAAAATTAGGAGGTGCAGCACCCAGCAAAATAAAAGCCTTCTCATCAAATAAACAAACAATTCAGAGGACAAAGTCTACCAAAGCCAAATATGAGGTAATTGTGACCTCCCAGGCCAAGGACAACCACAAAGCATTCTTTAGCTATGTCCGCAACCTCAAAGGCAATACACAATTGTGTGCAGAGCTCATTGTAAATGGAGCCACCTATACTGAGCCAGAAGATATTGCAAACATCCTGGCTAGTAAATTCAGCTCCAACTTTACCCCTTTCTTCCTGTCAACCTTCCCTCAGGAAACATCATCAAATATAACCCCCCCTACTATCACTGTGAAACAGGTCCTTAATGCTCTTTCTATGACCAAGAACACTGCATCAGTGGGCCCAGACAATATCCCAGGATGGCTTCTAAATAACATGAAACATGACCTATCAGGGCCTCTGGAATTGCTATTTAACTGTAGCCCCCAAACAGGCTTCATGCCTCATGAATGGAGAAAGGCAACAATCATCCCTCTGCACAAAGGTGAGCCTGGACCCGGAAAACTACAGATCTATAAGTCTCACTAGTCTTATATATAAAGCTATGGAATTATCATAGAGATAATCAATAGAGATATAGTAAATCTCCAGATACTGGACCCAACCCAGTTTGGTTTTGTCAAGGGCAGATCATGCCTTCTCAGCCTGGTAGACTTCTTCAAGAAGGTCACCAAAGCAATGGATGAGGGCAAAGTGGTTCACGCTGCCTACCTTGACCTGGCCAAGGCATTTGGCACAATACCCCACTGAGGTATTGTTGACAAAGTCAAGAGGTTAGGTACAAACCCATATGTCACCAGGTGGATAGCCAACTGGCTCACAGACAGGACCCAGGAAGTTAGAATTGGGGAGTTCACCTCTACAAAGAGGCCAGTCACAAGTGGAATCCCTCAGGGATCAGTCCTTGGAGAACTCCTTTTTGGCATTTACTTCTCAGAAGTTAAGGCCAATGTCAGTGGTCTCTGGCTGACTAAATTTGCAGATGATTGCAAATTAGGAGCTGCCATTGAATCACACACTGACACAAATGTTCTCCAGGAGGGGCTGACACAGACAAACAAGTGGTGTCAGAGCCATGGACTAAAACTAAATGCAAAGAAATGCATAATAGTATCCTTTGCAAAGTCATCCATCCCAGGTAGCTATCATATTGACAGCACACCCCTTAGATTTGACCCAGTAATCAGGGACCTAGGGTCACACATAGTAATCTAGCCTTTGATCATCACGTGCCTACAGTGGTGAGGAAATCATTCTATGTTGCGCAGCTTATAAACAAAGATATGGCATCTAAGTCCAAGGAAGTCATTGTTCCACTGTATTTGGCATTCATCAGACCAATCATTGAGTACAGTGCCCCCTTTGGTATGTACCTAACCAGGCATATCCAACAAGTGGAACGTCCACAGAGGTTCCTCACTAAAGGAATACGGGGTGTAAGTAATATGTCCTATGCAGACTGCCTCAAGGTCCTTTCCCTGTATTCTGTCTCCTACAGGCTGTTGAGGGGAGATCTATGCCTGGCATACAGAGCATTGTCTGACCCCACTCTGATGGGCCTCCTGCATATCCACAAAACAAACAGCACCAGAATTACCCATTCTAAAGACTTAAACCTTGCCTGTGATATAAATAAGACCTGCTGGAGAGATAGGTATGTATCCTAGAGACTATCCTGTCTATGGACCAGGCTCCTCATCCATATGAAGCAGAGTTCCTCCCTAACCCAATTCAAGTGCAACTTGGATAATTAGATGGGAAACCGGAAATTCATCCCTGGTTTGGCACCTATGTCTCTAATGGACAGAGGTAACCTGTAAATGGTTCATCTCCTAGACCCATGCTTACACTTATCAAGGGTATCAGATCTTGTCAGAGATTTTGGATGCATGGCTAGGCATAAATAGGTCCTTGTGGTCATTAGCCTAGTAAACACCTATGAACTTGTTAAGCTTCAGAAACAGTTTGAAAATGGGACTGCTTTCACTTAACAAAGAAGCCCACCAGGTAAGCCTGCACGACAACATTTCAACTTTTTTCCCAGACATTTTTTTCTGAGTATTCTGATATTTTTGCAAACTAGGCAAACTACCAGTTTTGTACTTCATGAAGTTAGACCCAGAGGCTAGCCTAGTTATCAGATCAGCACAGAAAGTTCCTGTAGCTATGCAGAGTCAAAGCTGAGCTAGACAGAATGGTGCAGCTAGGAGTAATTTGTCCAGGAGAAGAATCTACTGAATGGGTATCCTCCATGGTAGTAGCTCATAAGAAAAGCTCAGATTATATCAGAATATGTATTGATCCAACAGATTTGAAGAAAGCATTAAAAAGGCCTCATCACCTAATGTGCACAGTTGAAGAGGTTGCTGCCCTCATGTCAAATGTCACTGTTTTTTCTGTCTTACATGCAAAGAGTTCATTTTGGGAAATTTTGCTTGACCAAAAATCTTCATTCCTAACTGCTTTCAGTACTCCTTTTGGAAGATACAGATTTCTGAGAATGCCATTGGGAATAAATTCTGCCAATGAAGTCTTTCAGCGTGTGATGTAAAAAAATTTTTGGGGATATCCATGTGCTATTATAGTAGATGACATTCTAGTAGGAGACAATGGTGAAGTTAAACATGACAAAAATTTCAAGAAAGTTCTGGAAAGAGCACATGAAGTGAATCTTAAGCTGATTCCTCAGAAGTGGAAGTTCAGGCTATGAGAAGTTACTTATGTTGGTCACATGTTTACCAGTTCAGGCTTACGGCCAGATCCTTCCAAGCAAACAGCGATTCTCGAGATGCCAGCTCAGACAATGTCCAAGCCCTACAACATTTTGTTGGCATGGTCAACTATTTAGGCAAGTTCTTTCTAGATTTAAGCCAAATTTCAGCACTCAGAGAGCTGACATGCAAAAATGTAATTTAACCATGGTCAGAACAGCACCAAAGAGTATTTGATGTCCTGAAACAGAAAATTACCAACCCACCAATGCTCAGTTACTATGATGTTCACAAACCAGATACTCTTTATTGTGATGCTTCTAAGTTTGGTCTAGGTGCAGTCATTCTTCACGAGGGTAGACCGGTAGCCTATGCATCGAGAACTCTTACCCAGACTGAGATGCAGTATGGCCAGACTGAGAAAGAGCTTTTCGCAATTGTGTTTGCATGTTTGAAGTTTCATGATTATATTTATGGTCGACCTATCTAGATTGAAACTGACCAACAACCTCTAGTTATTATTTTGAGAAAGCCTATGCATACAGCTCCAGCTAGACTGCAACATACAATGCTCAAATCGCAGAAGTACAATTTCCCTCTTGTTTACACAAAAGGCAAACATCTTTATCTAGCTGATACTTTATCCAGATCACCCAGAAAAAAACACAGAACAGCATAACAATGAGCAACTTGATTTTAAGGTCATGGAAGTGAGAAATTTTTCTTCCACATGTCTTGATGAGCTCAGAACACACATAGCTTCAGATCCAATTCTGCAGAAGCTAAACCTCTTTATCAGTCGAGGATGGCCTTCAAATCAATCTTGTTTACCAGTGGAAGTGCAACCATATTTTCCATACAGAGATGAGATTTTTGTCAGACAATGGTATTGTCATGAAAGGTCCTAAAGTTATTGTTCCAAAATCCTTGCAACAAGAGTGCACTCAGATCTTGCATCATGGCCACCCAGGAATGAAAGGAAGGGTGAGTGGTCTAGTATTTTGGCCTTCTATGTCAAGAGATATTGAGAAAGTGCTTTCATCTTATTCAGTGTGTAATAGTACAAAGCCACATCAACAGAAAGAACCACTTCAGTTAAGCCAGATTCCTGAACTACCTTGGTTGACAGTAGCCACAGATGTCTTTGAGTGGAATTGTCAACATTACTTGGTGTTAGTAGACTCGTTCAAATTGGTTTGAGATTGACCTGCTTCCCAACCTAACTTTCAGTACTGTCATTACTAAGATGAAGCAACATTTTTCTGTCCATGGTAGTCCACACAGAGTTATTTCTGACAATGGTGCACAGTTTATAAGTCAGTAGTTCAAGAGATTTGCAGAAGAGTGGGACTTTGTTCATATTACTAGTCCTGAATACCCTCAGTCAAACGGCTTGGCTGAACGTGTAGTTAGAAGTGCAAAACAGCTGTTAGAGAATCCAGACATGACAATACTGATGTTTTTCTCAACTTGTTAAATCTCAGAAATATTACTCATGATAAACATCTTGGTTCACCTGCCCGGAGACTTACCTCAAGACAAACTAGAACCACACTCCCAATCAGTAGTAATTTGTTGGTTCTAAGTGCTAACAACAAAGCAGTAAATGCCCAACTGTTGAAAAAGCATTTGTCCCAGAAGTCCTACTATGATAAAACCTGCAAACTGCTCCGTTCTTTACAAAAAGGGGAGATAGTGAGGATGCAGATGTCAAATCTTTTGATCGTATCGGATTTGTGAACAGTTTGTGTCAAGAGGCAAAATTGTACATTGTGGAATCACAAGGAGTAGAATTCAGATGAAATCAGAATCATTTGTTACCAGTGTCCAAACCAGTGTTACAGCATCTTGCCTGTGACAAAGACTCTGGTTTTCAGAGTGACTTGTTCAATATTCCTGTTCCAGAGGACATTCTGTTAGGAATCCCCATTCCTGAGAAAATCCCTGAAACTCCTCAAGCAGAACATTCCCCAGTGACTGTCCCTGTTGCTAAACCCAGTCCTAACTATTATGTTATGAGATCAGGTAGCTTCTCGAAACCTACTTCCAGATACATGGCAATCTGGACATGACTGTTGTTTTTCTTTATTAGTGTCTGTATAATTGCATGCCTATTAAAATGTTATTGTTAATATGAGATAGTTCAGTAAAGAAGGAGGATGTAGATCAGTGTGTGTGTTATAATTTTAAGAAGCTTTCCAATCAGTTAGCAGTGCATATAAGTAATGAGCACATGCAAGCAAGAGTGCCATTTTGAGTGAGCAGCCAGAGTCTGAGCATACAAGTATGTAGTCAGTCAGTTAGTCAGATAGTTCATTTAAGTTTAATGCTCCTGCCATTGACCCTGATGTATTTGTATACAATGAACTACTTAAACAAACACCCAAGCCTCAAAGTCTTCTTAATGCACATAAGAAGAGTGGCACATCTCACTTCCTGTGGCCAGGACTTCCACCTCTACTGAGGATGGCACAGTCTCACACCAATAGTGTCACCACATCTGCACCACAAGTCAGTGTAGAGGGCACTGCAAGGTGACATGGACATACATATGAATGGGGTGCTCATGCAAAGACTACCCATATCATGAGACACCATTCTTGCTCATTCCCCTCTATGCATTGTGGATTGGGCCTGTGAGCTTTCCAGGGCATAGCACATGGAGACATGCATGGCCAGAGCATATGTCTCCTGTGGGTGATTTGAACCTGTCCAACAGATACCAGAAGAGTGCTGCATAATCAACTTGCTCTGTGTCCCAGTACACAGTCTCTCTCTCTCTCTCTCTCTCTCTCCATTGCGCGCACACACACACACACACACACACACACACACACACACACACACACACACACACACACACACACACACACACACACACCTACAGCACGCACTACCAAACACTTGCACAACTGTGAAGACACCATACCATCAATGGATAGTCAACCCAACTTCATCCGTTCTCCTGCCCATGCCTCACACACACACAGACACACACAGACACACACACACACACACACACACACACACACACACACACACACACACACACACACACACACACACACACACACACACACACACACACACACATTCTTCCAATTGTTGACACATGTCACTGTGGTCCTCCCTTCCTGTGCCTATGACAATAACTGCCTTGCCCTCAGTACTCTCTTACTTGGTTAGTCTATGTATGATGCACAGTGTGGCCACTCTGTGCATAGTATAGCACAGCCTGGGTGTAGTACTGCATGCAACATTTTTTATTTTATAGTTACAGTTTTATTCTGGCCCATAGTTATGAATCAGATGCTACCTCTTAGCCAGTACCATGGCATACTGCACGTGCCTCCATTGTCATGCCATAGTCATGCCCTGCAACCATCCTCTCCACGGGCTCCTAATTAGGTACCTGCTGCACTGCTGAGTTTGGTATTTCCTCTTCCTGAATGTTTTTGCCCTGCTATACCTGCTTACACATTAGGATGTTGTGTAACACTGCACCGACTGCAAAGAATTCACTGCATGTTGCAGGGTCATACTGCAGTTCACTGCCAGATAAAATCAGGTAGTGGAAACAGGACTTTAGGAGGCCAAACACAGTCTGATAATGACAAGGGTTTGTGGCAGGGCATTGTTGTAGTCATTCTCTGCCAAGGTCTGGAGGGGCCTAATTGGTATCGTTAGCCACTGCTGCAGGGTATATCTGACATTCTCAATAAGATATCCCAGTGGAAAATCACCCTGCACATTGTGACCACTGTCTACATGGCCTGCAGACATCTTGTATGTTATACCCTGTGCCTTATAGGCCCCCTGGCAGTTGATGGAGTAGACCCCCCCATTTATGGTTCATAGACTATTCTCCCTGTTCACAAAGTGGGGCCTATATTTCAATGTGGGTGTAGTTTAAGGTCCCAGTACCTCAGGGAAATGGGCTTTGCCATAAAAAAAACCCTGCATTTTTTGTCACTTACCTCTGTCATATATGAAAACCACATATGCTGTAGCATGGCATCAAGGAACTGGCGTATCATCCTTAAGTCAGATTCCTGAGATACACATACTGTGTCCCTGATTGACTGATGAAAAGTCTCTGTGGCTAGCATTCTCAAAGTTGCCAATACCTTGGCATCCACAGAGATGGGTTCTACACGTATCCCACAGGTTTACATATGAGGGTGACATATCTTGATCGGCTCCTGTATGGTGCCTTAATCCACACAATAATGGTACACGATTTCTGTGTCATGGATGAAAGGGGTGAATAGATGATTCAGCATGACTAGGGGTGATGACACATAATACCGTGAATATTGGCAGAAAGAAAAGCCTATTGTATATTGATGTTGAGTAATACAGCAGCAACCCCATATGTTTTCCTGGCCTGTCTCCCATAAGTCCAGTATTTTGTTATTGTCAGTAACTCTGGAGATAGACTCCCTCTGCATGGAATGTATACATTTCTGAATCACTCAACCATATTATTTACCTTCATTTGCATTTGCAATTACTCTCCTTGTAAAAGTGTGATAATTTCCATGTCATTATACTACTATTTACATATTATATAAGACACAGGATTTCTTGTTTTTCTCTTGTCTATGCATCTGCCATACCCAACTCATGGCCACCCAAGCAAAAATGGCTACCACTATATGCAAATTGTTTCTGAATCCCAGATTTCATCTCTGAGTCTTCTTGTAAAGTTTTAAAAGCTTTTTTTTTATTCCATCAGAAAGGAATGTTTGTTTAATAACTTATTTGGAAACAAACAGATAACAAAATACTGCCAACTATGTATGACTTTAAATTTAAACAAAATTTACATTATAACATGCCCAACTGCCCATTAAGAAGTTAGCAGAACAGCAAATAAAGCATTAATGACATGAACAGCAGTTGGAAAGCATCAAAATGCAATATATATCACACTGCCCCCTTATTTTTTTCTTTCATTTCTTAATTCTCACATTTTCCTACAGACGAGGACAAACATTCTTGTAGTCGATGATGTGTTGTGATCATTCTTCTGCATTCTTTTGTGAAATGGAAGCATATCTACCTTTTGCACTTGTGCTCCTGCATCAGATTCTATGATTTGTGAAAACAAAACAAACAAACAAACAAAAAAAAAATCAAAAGGAAACAGTATTATTATACCAGCTTTCATCATAGTATTTTAGGACCTTCGGTCAATCACATCCATTCTTGTTTCGCCCAGTTTCAGAATTTTTTTCAACAGCATTTTTCACTGTATATTAACATGTATTAACCATTATATCCATGTTACTCTTGCTTGCTTTAAATGCCTGCATCTGTTGCCCTGCAAATATCAAGTAAATATATTTAATCAATGATTTACAGACCATTAATTGAATCTATTTACATTTCAGTTATATATTCGCTCACTATTTTCATTTTGAACTTATACTGGAGTTCCTAAAGGCTTAGCCTGATAGGGAAGCCCTTCAGATTCAGAAACTGCCCAACCAATGAGGGTTTCCTCTCTTAGGTTCATAGGTTCATAGGTTCATACTAGGCTATCTGCCCTAGGGCATTTATAAGCCTAGCCAGAGTGTGTTTGGCTTTCGCCACCCATTTTAAATTAATTTTGCTATGCCTTTTTTGAGGTTAGTATACTGTGCCTCTGTCTAACAGTGACACAGAAGTGATAGCCGGGGTAAACCTATGATCTCCCATCCACTCATCAAGATTCCTCTTGAAGAGAGTCAGTGTGGGACTCTGCCTAACCTGGACTGGGATTTTATTCCAGAGTGAAGGGAGCCTCTGGGTTATGAATCTGTCCCTCCAGCATGTCCTATTTATTTCAGTGCTGAGGTTCAAGTCTCTCGAGCGTAGCTGGATGGGATTTGGATTTTCTGAGGTGCAGCATGTCCATTAATTCCGGTTGGACATGGCTTTATACGTCAGGCACAGATCGCCTCTGAGCAGGCGGTATGCCACTGAGTAGAGCTGGAGTTTCTTTAACCGGGCAGCATATGGCATCTGTTTGAGCCCTTTGATCCTCTTGGTGAGGTACTTTTGGGGTCTTTCCAGTTGCTGAAGGTGTCTGGTAAGGTACATCCCAAAAGGGGCATTGTACTCAATTATGGGCCTGATGAGGGATGAGTAAAGAGGCGATGACCTCCCCTGATCTAGATGTGAATCCCTTCATGATTAGGTGGGCTATATAAAATGTTTTCTAACCACTTTGGCCACGTGGTTGTCAAATGAGAGATTGCTATTAACTTGGGTCCCCAGGTCCCTAATGACTTCTTCTGTACTTAATGGATTACCACCTATGTGGTAATTTGTGGGCACTTTGTTTTGCCAAAGGGATGACTATACACTTTTTGGCGTTTAGCTTGAGGCCATGGCTCTGGCACCAGTTGTCTGTTTCTATGAGGCCCTTTTGGAAGATGCTTGTGTCGGCTGGAGAGTTGATTATGGCACCCAGTTTGCAGTCATTCATGAACTTGGTCAGCCACAGTCCTTCCGTGTTGGCCTGTACTGCCGAGAAATATATACCGAACAAGAGAGGTCCCAGGACTGAGCCTTGTGGGACGCCACTTGTAACTGGTTTGGAGTCTGACATGGCTCCAGCAATTCTAACCATGTGGGTTCTGTCCTTGAGCCAGTTTGCAACCCATCTAGTGACATAGGGGTTTATATTTAAGCTGGTGAGCTTATCTATAATGCCCGAGTGGGGTATTGTATCGAAGGCTTTTGCGAGGTCCAGGTAGGCTGTGTGGACCACCTTCCCCTCACCAATGGCCTTGGTGACTGTTTCAAAGAAATCCACCAGGTTTAAGAGGCAGGATCTGCCCTTAACAAAGCCAAACTGGGTAGGATCCAGTGTCTGTAGGTCCCCAATATCTTTATTTATGAGGTCCATGATGATCCTTTCCATAGCTTTGCAGACCAAGCTAGTCAGGCTTATGGGGCGATAGTTTCCAGGATCCGTTGAGGCACCACCTTTGTGGAGAGGGACCACTGTTGCAGTACGCCACTCTTTGGGTACATATCCTGTAGTAAGGCTAAAATTGAACAGTAGTTTTATGTTTGGGTTTAGCTCTTCTTGGAGTTCATGTAGGATGCAGCCCGGGACACCATCTGGTCTCATTGATGCTGTGTTTTTTGCTTTGGAGAGGGCGGCTCTTACCTGAGCATCTGAGATGTCAGGGGGGCAGCACTCTGTTGGGATAGATATTTGCCCTTTTGGTGAGGGAGGGGGGAGAAGTTTGCACTGAACCTGTCAGCTAGGATGTTGGCAATGTCTGTGGGTTCGGTGTATTTTTTGTCATTTTGGACTAATTCTGAGCATATCTGGGAATTCCCACCCAGGTTCCTAACATAACTAAAGAAAGCCTTGTGATTATCCTTAGTGTCCTGTGCAATTTTCTCTCGGCTGGCCTTAGACGATTTTATGAGTGCCCGTAGTTTTTGCTAATACTGATCAGAGATGCCTTCCCTTTTGGGATTTTGCTCTATCATGTAGTAGCTTCCTCCTTCTATTGTATAGTTTGTTTATGGCTGGGGTCCACCAGACAGGATGTCTGCCTTTGGAGGATTGGGTCTTGGTTTTATTTGGGATTGTGATGATCCATGCATTCCTGAAGGTGTTCATAGAATGCGTTTATAAAGGATTCTGGGGGGAAAGTATGTGCCTTGTTTTGGGATTTAATCCTGTTACTTCTCCTGGGGCCCTGATCAGAGCCACCTGCAATATTGCAGCTATACTGAAGTATAGGAGTTATCTTAGATAAGGCATGTAGCTACTTGTGAACCCCTCTTCAGTCTGTCTTTTACTTATTAGTGGGGTGTCTAGGTAGAGCAGGCGCACTTTACATGCATTCTGAAATACTACTTTGAAAATCATTTAGGCCATTCATTTAAATGTGAAATTTAATTGTTCTAATTTATTACTATATTATTACTTGTACTTTCCATAAATGGTATTTTGTATACGGCTTATTTGCCTATTTTTTGAAGGTTACTTCACTGACAGGCTAATATATGCTAGATTTCTTCCTGGCGTTTTTTTCTCTTGTTTTTAAATTTGTGTAGGTTAAATCTTTGTATTTTAACTTTTGTATATATGTATTTTAAAACAATAGTTGGTTTGATGTAGTTAAGGAAGTGACGTCAACTGGCGCCACCTCCTTACCTTTTTAAACTTGTGAGCCTTTGCTCCGTTTTTGCTGATGAAGCTTCTGGTTTGCTGGAAGCGAAAACGATTTTTTTTATTAAATAAAATTGCGTTCTGAAGCTGAGTTTTCTGGCCTTTTTGGAGCATCGCTTTTCGTTATTTTATAGTTACAGTTTTATTCTGGCCCATAGTTATGAATCAGATGCTACCTCTTAGCCAGTACCATGGCATACTGCACGTGCCTCCATTGTCATGCCATAGTCATGCCCTGCAACCATCCTCTCCACGGGCTCCTAATTAGGTACCTGCTGCACTGCTGAGTTTGGTATTTCCTCTTCCTGAATGTTTTTGCCCCGCTATACCTGCTTACACATTAGGATGTTGTGTAACACTGCACCGACTGCAAAGAATTCCCTGCATGTTGCAGGGTCATACTGCAGTTCACTGCCAGATAAAATCAGGTAGTGGAAACAGGACTTTAGGAGGCCAAACACAGTCTGATAATGACAAGGGTTTGTGGCAGGGCATTGTTGTAGTCATTCTCTGCCAAGGTCTGGAGGGGCCTAATTGGTATCGTTAGCCACTGCTGCAGGGTATATCTGACATTCTCAATAAGATATTCCAGTGGAAAATCACCCTGCACATTGTGACCACTGTCTACATGGCCTGCAGACATCTTGTATGTTATACCCTGTGCCTTATAGGCCCCCTGGCAGTTGATGGAGTAGACCCCCCCATTTATGGTTCATAGACTATTCTCCCTGTTCCCAAAGTGGGGCCTATATTTCAATGTGGGTGTAGTTTAAGGTCCCAGTACCTCAGGGAAATGGGCTTTGCCATAAAAAAAACCTGCATTTTTTGTCACTTACCTCTGTCATATATGAAAACCACATATGCTGTAGCATGGCATCAAGGAACTGGCGTATCATCCTTAAGTCAGATTCCTGAGATACACATACTGTGTCCCTGATTGACTGATGAAAAGTCTCTGTGGCTAGCATTCTCAAAGTTGCCAATACCTTGGCATCCACAGAGATGGGTTCTACACGTATCCCACAGGTTTACATATGAGGGTGACATATCTTGATCGGCTCCTGTATGGTGCCTTAATCCACACAATAATGGTACACGATTTCTGTGTCATGGATGAAAGGGGTGAATAGATGATTCAGCATGACTAGGGGTGATGACACATAATACCGTGAATATTGGCAGAAAGAAAAGCCTATTGTATATTGATGTTGAGTAATACAGCAGCAACCCCATATGTTTTCCTGGCCTGTCTCCCATAACTCCAGTATTTTGTTATTGTCAGTAACTCTGGAGATAGACTCCCTCTGCATGGAATGTATACATTTCTGAATCACTCAACCATATTATTTACCTTCATTTGCATTTGCAATTACTCTCCTTGTAAAAGTGTGATAATTTCCATGTCATTATACTACTATTTACATATTATATAAGACACAGGATTTCTTGTTTTTCTCTTGTCTATGCATCTGCCATGCCCAACTCATGGCCACCCAAGCAAAAATGGCTACCACTACATGCAAATTGTTTCTGAATCCCAGATTTCATCTCTGAGTCTTCTTGTAAAGTTTTAAAAGCTTTTTTTTTATTCCATCAGAAAGGAATGTTTGTTTAATAACTTATTTGGAAACAAACAGATAACAAAATACTGCCAACTATGTATGACTTTAAATTTAAACAAAATTTACATTATAACATGCCCAACTGCCCATTAAGAAGTTAGCAGAACAGCAAATAAAGCATTAATGACATGAACAGCAGTTGGAAAGCATCAAAATGCAATATATATCACACTGCCCCCTTGAAATGTTCTTCTAGCAAATGCTTAGTTATTTTTTTCTTTCATTTCTTAATTCTCACATTTTCCTACAGATGAGGACAAACATTCTTGTAGTCGATGATGTGTTGTGATCATTCTTCTGCATTCTTTTGTGAAATGGAAGCATATCTACCTTTTGCACTTGTGCTCCTGCATCAGATTCTATGATTTGTGAAAACAAAACAAACAAACAAACAAACAAAAAAAAACATCAAAAGGAAACAGTATTATTATACCAGCTTTCATCATAGTATTTTAGGACCTTCGGTCAATCACATCCATTCTTGTTTCGCCCAGTTTCAGAATTTTTTTCAACAGCATTTTTCACTGTATATTAACATGTATTAACCATTATATCCATGTTACTCTTGCTTGCTTTAAATGCCTGCATCTGTTGCCCTGCAAATATCAAGTAAATATATTTAATCAATGATTTACAGACCATTAATTGAATCTATTTACATTTCAGTTATATATTCCGCTCACTATTTTCATTTTTGAACTTATACTGGAGTTCCTAAAGGCTTAGCCTGATAGGGAAGCCCTTCAGATTCAGAAACTGCCCAACCAATGAGGGTTTCCTCTCTTAGGTTCATAGGTTCATAGGTTCATACTAGGCTATCTGCCCTAGGGCATTTATAAGCCTAGCCAGAGTGTGTTTGGCTTTCGCCACCCATTTTAAATTAATTTTGCTATGCCTTTTTTTGAGGTTAGTATACTGTGCCTCTGTCTAACAGTGACACAGAAGTGATAGCCGGGGTAAACCTATGATCTCCCATCCACTCATCAAGATTCCTCTTGAAGAGAGTCAGTGTGGGACTCTGCCTAACCTGGACTGGGATTTTATTCCAGAGTGAAGGGAGCCTCTGGGTTATGAATCTGTCCCCAGCATGTCCTATTTATTTCAGTGCTGAGGTTCAAGTCTCTCGAGCGTAGCTGGATGGGATTTGGATTTTCTGAGGTGCAGCATGTCCATTAATTCCGGGTTGGACATGGCTTTATCGTCAGGCACAGATCGCCTCTGAGCAGGCGGTATGCCACTGAGTAGAGCTGGAGTTTCTTTAACCGGGCAGCATATGGCATCTGTTTGAGCCCTTTGATCCTCTTGGTGAGGTACTTTTGGGGTCTTTCCAGTTGCTGCAGGTGTCTGGTAAGGTACATCCCAAAAGGGGCATTGTACTCAATTATGGGCCTGATGAGGGATGAGTAAAGAGGCACGATGACCTCCCCTGATCTAGATGTGAATCCCTTCATGATTAGGTGGGCTATATAAAATGTTTTTCTAACCACTTTGGCCACATGGTTGTCAAATGAGAGATTGCTATTAACTTGGGTCCCCAGGTCCCTAATGACTTCTTCTGTACTTAATGGATTACCACCTATGTGGTAATTTGTGAGCACTTTGTTTTTGCCAAAGGGGATGACTATACACTTTTTGGCATTTAGCTTGAGGCCATGGCTCTGGCACCAGTTGTCTGTTTCTATGAGGCCCTTTTGGAAGATGCTTGTGTCGGCTGGAGAGTTGATTATGGCACCCAGTTTGCAGTCATCTGCGAACTTGGTCAGCCACAGTCCTTCCGTGTTGGCCTGTACTGCCGAGAAATATATACCGAACAAGAGAGGTCCCAGGACTGAGCCTTGTGGGACGCCACTTGTAACTGGTTTGGAGTCTGACATGGCTCCAGCAATTCTAACCATGTGGGTTCTGTCCTTGAGCCAGTTTGCAACCCATCTAGTGACATAGGGGTTTATATTTAAGCTGGTGAGCTTATCTATAATGCCCGAGTGGGGTATTGTATCGAAGGCTTTTGCGAGGTCCAGGTAGGCTGTGTGGACCACCTTCCCCTCGTCAATGGCCTTGGTGACTGTTTCAAAGAAATCGACCAGGTTTAAGAGGCAGGATCTGCCCTTAACAAAGCCAAACTGGGTAGGATCCAGTGTCTGTAGGTCCCCAATATCTTTATTTATGAGGTCCATGATGATCCTTTCCATAGCTTTGCAGACCAAGCTAGTCAGGCTTATGGGGCGATAGTTTCCAGGATCTGTTGAGGCACCACCTTTGTGGAGAGGGACCACTGTTGCAGTACGCCACTCTTTGGGTACATATCCTGTAGTAAGGCTAAAATTGAACAGTAGTTTTATGTTTGGGTTTAGCTCTTCTTGGAGTTCGTGTAGGATGCAGCTCGGGACACCATCTGGTCCCATTGATGCTGTGTTTTTGCTTTGGAGAGGCGGCTCTTACCTGAGCATCTGAGATGTCAGGGGCAGCACTCTGTTGGGATAGATATTTGCCCTTTTGGTGGGGAGAGGGGAGAAGTTTGCACTGAACCTGTCAGCTAGGATGTTGGCAATGTCTGTGGGTTCGGTGTATTTTTTGTCATTTTGGACTAATTCTGAGCATATCTGGGAATTCCCACCCAGGTTCCTAACATAACTAAAGAAAGCCTTGTGATTATCCTTAGTGTCTTGTGCAATTATTCTCTCGAAGCTGGCCTTAGACGATTTTATGAGTGCCCGTAGTTTTTTGCTAATACTGATCAGAGATGCCTTCCCTTTTTGGGATTTTGCTCTATCATGTAGTAGCTTCCTCCTTCTATTGTATAGTTTGTTTATGGCTGGGGTCCACCAGACAGGATGTCTGCCTTTGGAGGATTGGGTCTTGGTTTTATTTGGGATTGCATGATCCATGCATTCCTGAAGGTGTTCATAGAATGCGTTTATAAAGGATTCTGCGGTCTGGGCGTATTTTCCACAGGCCGGGGCTTTGAAGGATTTACCTCGGTTTTGAGGCATGTGAAATTTGCTTTAGAGAAGTTTTTCACTGTGGTTTTCTGGGCAGGGGGTGGGGTCGGGATGTGAATATCCAATGAGATTAGTTTATGGTCTGATCTTACCAGTAAGGGATACACTTCTGGTCTGGAGCATAGTGTCCCCATGTTGGTGATGATCAGGTCCAGTATGTTTTCCCCTCTTGTGGGAGTGGTAACAAGTTGTTCCATAGCATTTGAGTTTATAAATTCTAGGAACCTTTGGGCTAGGGTGTTGGAGCTAGAGTAATGCTCCCAGTCTATGTTTGGGTAGTTAAAGTCACCCAATATAATGGTGTTTGGAGAGACCTTCATATTTTCCAGTATCCTCAGGAAGGCCAAGTGGGGTTCCTGTGTTTGGGAGGGTGGTCTGTAGCAGGCTATAAACTGGAAGGCAGTTTTACCCACAGTTAGTTGCACATGGATAGTCTCTGATGCTTCGTGCTGTGCCACCAACCTGGAGGTGTGGGTATCTTTGACAAATATTGATACTCCCCCTCCTTTTGTGGTTCGGTCCAAGTTTTGGGGCCAAAAAGCATGGTATGAGGTATAACCTGGTAGTGCTGGGGTGCTCTCGGGAGCCTTGAACCAGGTTTCTGTTACTGCACAGATATCGATGTTCTCCATGCTAAGGAGAGTTTCGAAGTGCATCTTGAGGTTTAGACTTCTGGCGTTGGGTAGCATTACTCTTAGTTTCTTATCCCTTGTGATACCTATGGAGGTGGGTTTGTCTTTTGAGCCTTGCCTAAAAAAGGCACTATGGGGGTAGCAAGAGGGCTTTAGTCCACAGGGCAGTCTTATGGGCAGAACTGCATAATATTGCAGCAGTCCAGTGGAATGGCTAAGAGTAATTAACCATATCCTTTTCCTCAAAAATGTTGGTGACTCTTGATTAGCTCAGTCGAGAGATTCAAGTAAAATTTTACTCTATAAGGAAAGAAGGCCACTGCAAAAACATGGTAATCACCCATTCACTCCAATGGAAATAGTTGCAGTGCAGGTAGGCTCAGTAAAGAAACAGGTGTGCATGTATGTGTGTGTGTGTGTGTGTGTGTGTGTGTGTGTGTGTGTGTGTGTGTGTGTGTGTGTGTGTGTGTGTGTTTGTATATATACGTGCGTGCGTGCACGTGTGTGTTTGTGTGTGTGCACACACATATGTGTTTTTCTGGTTCTTTGCACTAAGTGGGTTTAGATAGGGAATTTAGAGTCCGGATGCATGGGTGTGTTGAAGCATCTGTATGAGTGAATGTATGAGTCTTTGAATAATTGTAATTGATTGTGGGTTGGTGGGGCTTGTTTACTGATGGGCAAATGAGGGTATGTATGTGGGGGAATATTTGGGAGAGACTGTGTGCGTGTATGTGTTCTTTGTGTATGCATGGGTTATCTGAATGTGTGTGTGTATTTGTGTGCATGTGTGTGTTAGTGTGTGTGTGTGTGTGTGTGTGTGAGTGTAGGAATGTAGGGGGTACCTTTGCCAAGTCGATGCATAAGCTCCTAGGGGAAAACACTAATGTGGTGAGGTCTGACAGTGCTAGTGTGCACAGACATGCTAATGAGCTGATATCACTGTGGTCATAGCTGTTTCTGAATTACATTTTCTCATTGTTGTGCTAGTTGGCCAACCTGAGTTGGGCAATTATCACGAGTGGTGAGCTTTTATCCTGAATCATATGGTTAATGCATTACACCTAGTATATTACTATAATATATACAATTTATACTACATTTTAATATTAGGTATTTTAACTTTTATTTATTTTTATTTTATTTTATTTTAACTATTTAACAGTTATTACATTATATTATTCTGCTGACAAATGTTGCCTACATTTTCTGTGGTTTCTAGATTTGTCATCCTGTCATTCTTACCATTTTGTTCCATTTTAGTTAATAAAATTCTCAGTCATGTTCTTATAATTTATCAAGGTTCCCAAATGCTGTTTTTAATAATGTTTCTTACTCCTTTTACTTTTTGCATTTATATATACAAATTATTGTTGGTTATGAACTGTCAGTTTCATATTTTGTCACTGTATTTTGGACTTCTGCTTGCTCATTGCAATTACATTCCTTTGGCAAGTTTTAACATAATAATATGTAGTAGAGGACAGCATGTAAGAAGGTATTCATTTGTTTTTTTACTGTTAAGCACTTGTGGTCAGTGATCATAGAT
This sequence comes from Protopterus annectens, assembly GCF_019279795.1. Classification (NCBI taxonomy): domain Eukaryota; kingdom Metazoa; phylum Chordata; order Ceratodontiformes; family Protopteridae; genus Protopterus; species Protopterus annectens. The sequence goes on from NC_056725.1 coordinate 66,601,804, forward strand.
TAGAAAGGCCTAATTAATTACTAAATGCTCAAAAGAAAAAAGCTGCCAATCTTAGTATATAACTCTTGTTTTAATATATTATAAAACCTGAAGAAATCTTTGAATGTTACTGCCCAAAAGTGATACTGATATTTTAGGTGAACTAAAACATTATTTTTGATACATTGAGACATGTTGCTATTGTGGTTCCATTAGAACAACTTAATATCTAGTTTAGTTTTAAATTCTGACTTTAAAATAAGGGTTTTCAAAGTAGCATGAATTCCCTAGATGTGCTAAGGTCTTGCTAAGTTTAATGCCATTGGCTGCCAAAAACAAACAAACAAACAAAAAAAAGCAATTGCTGCAAACTGGAAATCAAAACCTAACAGTGCCCCATCTAGAACATGAAAATATTTAGAAAAATGGCCACGGACTATCACCTAGTTAGTCAGTGAGCAACAAAATGTTCACTGCCCATTGCTGAGCAACGTGGAATTCAGCACACGCCTTTTTTTTCTTGTTAAAATAGTACACATCATCGAACATGTACAGATGATTTATGGAGGTAGTCAGGGGTCCTGTTTTCTTCAGAGTTAGTTTTGTAACTGAATCCATAGGCTGCAGTTCAGAATTAGAGTGTGGATTGTAAATTAATAACACCTTATGAAGGTCTTGAAAAAAAAAAAAAAAAAAAACATCTAGGTAGTATCATTGCCTTCTAAAAGGCATTCCTCTAACTCGTGCATCTTTCCTGACTACAAAATATGAGCATCATTATTTCTTTTTCAAAGGAACATAACAAATATTCCATTAAATGAAACATCATTTAGTTCAATATGATTGCTCCAGTACTTGTAGAAGTCAAAACCTTAAGGCTTAGAGTTGGGACTGGGTTTTGATTAGGAATGTGGTTTGGTCCTCTTTGGTTGGAATCACAGCTGCAGCTATGCTTAGAGTGTGGGCTGGATTTAGGACTGAGGTTTCAGCTTTGGTTAGAATGCAGTCAGGGTTAACTTCAGTGTTTGAAAAGTTCTGGAATGTGCAGAATACGTATCCTATATGGCAGCTATGTGGAGGGTTTGGGTCCTACAAAAAAGCGATAGATTTATAGTTTATACATTTTGTCATGTTTTATACATTTTTGATTATTTTCCTTTTAGACAAAGTGGATTTTATATGTTGATTTTGAACTATTTGATTTATTTATATTGGCTATGACTAGTTTCCTTCCATCCAGCTGTCGTAGACCTTTTGATTGAGCTACATGCTTCTTGACTGCATTTAGTTACTTTATCGGTTTTTAGCACTTCCTTTGCTCCTCACGTGCAGTTAGGTGATATTTTTACTGTCATTTTTATGTTGTTTTTAGGAACAGTTTCAGTGATTTACTGTTCATTTTGGATTTTGGAGTTCATTTGCTGCTATTGCTGTATCCAAAAACACGAAAAAGATAACATCTGTCTATTTTATTGCTTTAAAGTCCCATGTACTAAATAAAACAAACAAATCAAGAAACTGTATTGTATAAACAGATAAGTTAGAAAACTACATTGGATGTGGTTACACACATATCTTTTAATTTGTAAACTGAAGCCGTGGTTGAGTTTTGTAATTGCCAAGTGAAAGTTTAAACAGCATGTCTAAAATGAAATGATGAGGTCTAAATAATTCTCCAGGGACTTGGAATGCTAAGCTTTGGATTTTCCACTCCCTACTGGGTACTCCTTTTAAAAGGCATGGTTTAACTCTGCCATAGCATATTCTTTTCTGACAAGGGGCTGATCTCTCACATCATCCCAGTACAGTTACCTCATTGTTATTCAATAGCCTTAAAGAGATTATTAAAATCTCCTGGGCTTTGGAAGAGTCTGTTGTTTTTTATACAGATAACGCACTTATCAAGGCTTTTGAGTAACAGAAACTGCCTGTGGCAATACTTATTTTAATAAAATAACTTCTGCCTTACTTATCCTGCACTGCTTCACAGTCAGCACTGCTGAATGCATTCAATGCAATTAGTGCTTATAACAAAGGAGCTCAGAGTGAATTTGTTTGTAACATATCACTACTGAGCATGCATGATGTAGGGAGCAGGACCGCAACAAATGAACAAGATGCATCTGTCACATTACTAGGACTCACATTACACATTTTGCAGCAGTGTTGTTCACAGCCAGCTTATTCCACAGGTGATGAGTGTGATAAGCATGGATATGCTAAATGTGTGTCTTACGTTACATGGTGTATATTGTATGTACCATTGTTGTATAAGAAAGTGATAAGCTACAGCTTATAAAAAGAGACACTTTTAAGTTAATAAAAGGTTTATGCAAGTAAATAGTAAATGGACATTATTGTCCGAATCATCATGAATACAGCTGCTAATTTATATTTTAAAGGTGCACCAGCTGTGAAAACTCCATACTTCTGCAGTTTCCACAAAGTTATAATTTCTTGTAACTACAACAATAAAACTCTGAACTCCTTTTGACTTTTTCAGCAAACCTGTGAAGTCCGTACTATGGAACAAAATGATGCTACACTGTTAAGACATCTTCCAACGGAACAGCTAGTGATGGTTATATTCTGCTGCTTATGTTTGCATGCTGCTGACCTCTTTCTATGCCTTTTTTATATTACATTTGCTTTTCATACCGTGTATTCACAGGTGTTTACAAACTAAGCATGTAGAAACCAGCCCGAGAACTCTGCATTGTTACTGGTCTCTTATTTAAATTCTGTTGCAGACATACATATCTGTATGTGTGGAACATTCTAGAGCAAAATGTCTTTCTGGCATCTGATGAATTGCTTGTCTAGTGCTGTATATTAGCTGAAGCTGGAAATGTTTGCTTGTTCATAAGCCAGTCACCCAACAAGCTATGCCAAACATTTTTGTGGCCGTTTCATGCATGTTCCATGAGCATTTGTCTAAGAACTGAGAGGAATGCATCACTGCCATGTTGGGGAACAATTTGCTTATGAAACGTTAATTTAATTTTTCTTCCACTTCACCTAGTCTCAGTGAGAACAGCAGTGCAGATGAAATTTATTTCACAACTACAGATTCAAGCTAATCCTGGGAGATCTTGAGAGTTTTTAGTTCAGTGAGGCTCCAGTGATCCATGGCAGAAGCTCAAAATCACTTTTGTCAAGTACTGTGGCAGTCAAAAATAATTGATTTGACATGAATTTCAAGCTGAGACATCACACTGCTTTATGCAGGGTGACACCTCCATACAGGGTGACACTGCTTCATGCAGGGTAACACCTTCATGCAGGGTGACACTGCTTCATGCAGGGTTGTGGACAGCACATTTTGGTCTGCTGAAAATCTTCGAGCACTTGACTGTCATGTTCTGTCCTGAGACATTCTCAGGCATGTCCATAGGATCTGTTCTGGGTCTCCTCCCTATGTGTTATGGTTGTAACAACTCCAGTAGTGGCAACAAAGAAGACATACTTACAAAGGGACTGAGTGGACAAGATTAAATTATTAGGTATAATAAGGAAGGTATCAAGGAAGGAATGCAGAGTTTGTATAACAAAATACACCTGGTTGGAGTACCATGACAAAAAGAGTGAGAGGCACCACAGTGCACTGACAGGGTGAAACGTTGGAGGAAGTGAGTAGGGTAGAACTGGATAAAGAAATACAGTTATCAAAGGTAGAGAATGTATGTAGACACTTGAAGCTGGTGAAGGATCACTGAGTGGATTGATTATCTGGTGACTTTTATAGGAGATCAATAAAGATAGTGAGTAGGACATTATGTGAGTTATATAATGATGTTATAATATAAAGGGCACTACCAGCTTCTTTTACTAGAGCCAGTAACATTTGAACCAGAATTTTATAGCCCCACATCCCACATTAATATTGATGCCAAAATTCTAGAATTGATTCTTGTAAAGAGGATAGACGTAATTCTTCCAAGACTTAAAAGAGGCGGGCAAAGAGGATTTTGTTAAAGAAAGCATGGCTGAGAAGAATTGGTGACAGCTGAGAATATTTGCAGCTCAGAGGACATGATAAGGTTGCAATGACAAGATTTATGTATGTCGAGTCTGTGACTTTAATAAATATGAATGTAATGTCAGTTGTTGGTGTTTAGGTATATAACATTTAGGTATATGTATAACACGCTTTTGATGTACTGGTCAATCCAATGAATGTTTACTACTGATGGTTTTATACTGTGTTTACTGTAGTGCTATGTTTTGATCATTTGCTCTGTATAGCTCTATACATTGTATTACTGTGATTCTCTGCCAGCATATCTCCTGCTAAACCTATTTTGAACTTACATTCATAAACATTCTTAATGTCTCTCTACTATTACAATACCCCATATTCTAATATTCTAATGTTCTGTCTTACCATTGTCCTTTTTCCGGATCTAGGAGTTAAGTATTAACTTTATTGCCTCAGAGTTTTTCCTCTTTTCTTTCTTTTCAGAGCCTGTGATCACTACATTCAGTCCTAACCCTGATATTACAGGAGCTCTGCAACAAAGCCCAACTCCTGAAAGTTTTCACTGAAGATTTTCTCATTGAGCAATATAGTCACGTTTTATATGAAGTACCTTGCTAAGTATTAACTTTGACTAGTCAAAAACATGTATGTCCTGTGTTGTAAAGTGGGTGTGATATCTCGCCCCCAAAGAAGTAGTTCTTAAACACTACAGACTACTTACTAAGCTGGCTACTGTTCCTTCTCTTGACCAACAGATTACACTGTATACGCCAGTTATTTAATCTCCCTGGATTCCTGATTTCTGCATTCAGTAAATGAATGAAACCTGTTCTACTTTGAGCTAACTTATTAATTGCTTTGTGCTGGCTATAAACTGATTGCTCTGTGCAAAAATTGACATGAGGGTAGGAAGCCCATTATGCTGACCTTTGCTATGCTTGGTTGCACTACCTTACCCCAATCATTTCCTTTATTCTGCCATTATAACTCCCACATACACATTTTACTTGTGACAGCATTTCCTTAATCCTTTCAAATCAACCTTAATACTATCATGCAAACATTCCTGTTTGTATTTTCCTATTTCACATTTAGCATTATTCACAACCATCATCTCCCTGCCATAATGCTCTGCATTATATCCATTCATACTCAGACCCCTCCCAACACTACCTATCTATTATTCTACATTTCATCTTCTACATTCCCCAAATAAACCTCACTACTTCCTAAACTCCCAGCACATCACACCAACTCTAATGATGCCCCTAACCTTATGCCCATATATAGACTCCATTTCAAATTAAATCAAAATTAAATCAAAGGAAAATTAAGTGGAAGAATGCTTTTCAAACAGCAATAATCAATAATACCTCAATATAGTAAAATCCTTCTAGGATGAGCCATTCACCCTAATCCTGGCCACACATCTCACAACCAACATCAAGACAACTCTATTCCATACACTACTCTAACCCCACAATGATCAAACCTCATCCACAGAATTCTAACTTGTGCTACCATAAATATTAGAAGCACAATTAATAAAACTACTGTACTACATGCCTGGATTACCCAACACAAGCGGAATATTCTCGCTTTAACTGAAACTTGGTTTAAACTCACATAAAGACTCTGAAATTACACCCCTGGCTATAATATAATCCATAATGACCTTATAAAGAAGAAATGTAGTTGTACTGATTTAATATTTCCCAACATTTACAATATTTCTCCATACAACAAACCAATACCAAAATTCAGTTAAGCGGAGCTTCTTATTAGTTTCCTAAACTTTAACAAATACAGACAAATATTTATTACTGTCCTCTCCCTTCTGGTGACAATACATTTATACTGGAAAATATGCTACATTGGATATCCATAACAATTTCACAAGAAAAAGTACTACTGGGTGATGTCAATATCAGTTAGTTGGCTATAACCTCTAACTCCCCTTCATCTACTTTAAACTTATATGGTTTCACACAACTAATTAATAGCTTCACACATTATAGTAAGACATGGAATTCCTTATTAGTCTGGATCCTAGTATCAGACCGTAGCAAATTCACCACCACAGGTACAATGTCAGACCCCCTCAGCGACCATCTCCCAATCTATACAAAAAGACATCTCACACATCCACTTAAACAACATGTTTATAAAACAACATGCAACCTGTCCAAGTTTAACCCAGAAATATTCATTACTATCTTAGTGTCTATAAACTGGAATATCCTAAAAGTCCACCCCTTGGATGATGCTGTAAATGAATTCAACACAACTTTCCTAAATATCCTAAATAGCCTTCACCTCTTAGAAGGAAGAGACTGAAAACAAATAATGCAGTTTGGCTATCCACAAAGAGTAGAATGCTAATGCAAGATAGAGAAAAAGTGTGGAAGGAATGATAAAAATATAAAACATCACAATATCTCAAAAACTTCAGAATGCTGAACCATGCTAAAAAGCAAATAACCAAAGATAAATAAACTACATTATAATAACTTTAAGAACAATAGTAAAGAACAATCCTAAAAACTTCTGGGTAGCCATTAAAGAAATCTTACATTCTTACATTCTACCCTAACCCCTCTCCCAATAACCCACCACTAGCAATAGAATGCAGCTCTACTTTCATAGACAGTATAGCGTCCTAACCAAGGATTCCCCAACATGCAATCCAAGCCCTGCCCAACAGCCACATATCACCACATCCACTTTCACCTTCACTCCTGTGCCCACATCCTATATAAAACTACTTTTAAACAAACTCAAACTATGATTTACCTCAGCTGATGACCTTCCAAATGAGTAATATAAAATAGCAGCCAATAGCATTGCCTACCTAGTCTCAATCCTTATAAATAGGTCAGTCCAGGAATCCTACGTTCCCTCTTGACAGACAAAATCACACCTCTAAACAAATGAGGAAATTCAACAGATATTACTAACTATAGATGTATAGCAATCTTATCCCCCTCCAAAGTGTTTGAAAAATATATTCAAAAACAATTGCTAAACTATCTTGTAAGAAGATCTCATAAGTCCACACATCATAGTTTGCGTCTGTTCCATAGTACTAACTCTGCACATCTAACCCTTATTGATACTGCCAATAAACAAGAGATAACAGCAAACTACTCACCTCCTTATTTCTAGACTTGTATAAAGCAAACTTATACTTCAAGTGTCCTCACTAAGTCTATCTCAACCCATTGTTCTATGGTTCAAAATGTACCTGTCTAGTAGGTTTCAGTCAGTAAAATGGCACTCCACCCTCTCTCCATACCTCCCTTGTACCACAAGGCTCTATTCTTGGTTCCCTTCTAACATTCTCATTAACACCCTCCACATATCCATCTAACAGGCCTGCCTAATACAATACACAGATGACTCCACACTCAAATGCACATCTGACAATCTGGTACATCTCCACAAAACTACTCAGGAAGGTTTAAAGGCCACTGATACATGATAAACTCACAACTCATACTCAGTCCAAAATAAAAAATGCTTCTTTTTTCCCCAAACCCCTATCTTGTGAAAAAACAAAATGTAAAATCCTGTCTCTTAATAATACAACCATTGATGTCATTTCTCCTAAAAAATTATTAGGGATGGTAATGGATGATGTTCTTAAATTTGACCTGTACATGCAAAATTGCATAGAAAAACTCACCAAAATTTAGGGATGCTTTACAGAGCCAAAAACTTTCTCATTAACGCAACTAAAACTACACTTGCCACCACTTACCAGTTTCACTCACTACTTTATGGTACTCCCTTCCATACTAACCTCTAGGCATCAGAAAAAGCAATACTTGAAAAATGCTATAATAAAGAGGCTAAATCTGCAGCAAATACCCCTTTTAGAACCCACTTGGTTAGAACTACCCCTTCAACTAACACACTTATCTTCTTGCCATCTATAAATTTTATCCTGCATCCAGCTGCTAGTCCAGCACTAAATACCATTCTGCTCTACTATGTTCCCAACTGGTCATTACAATCATGTGACAAATACACTTATCAAATCTGCTGGGTATGGTCTGTACTCATACCATATTGCTAAGGCCAGCGACTCCTTACCTGTAAATATCAGTTCAGTACCACCCTCCCATCCATTAAAACCATTCTGAAATACTTTCTAACCAAAATCTAGCTCTGTTCTTGTACAATCCCAGGATAAATCCCAGTACTTTAAGTACTTATCAATAGCCACCCAAGCTTGTATACAGCTGGGACTCTCCCCGATGACCTAAGTGATCATTCACTAACTTGTATTATTAAGCATAAGGCAGAAACCCACCACAAGACTACATACAAAACCATCAGAAATAATAAAACCTTCAATCCTACTAACTTCCTAAATGAACTTAAAATCGGACAACTGGTCAATCCTAAAAAATGTACCACTAGATGAAGCCGTAACTTTCTTTAACAATAAATTCCTGAGTATCCTTGACTCCCATGCTCCTGCACGTACTATAAAGACTAAATCTAATACTGCTCCATGGCTCACAAAGGAAACTAAGATAAAAATCAAACTTAGAAATATAGCCTGGACCAAATGGCGAACAACTAAAGCCCCCCTTGACCAAGTGAGATATTGTCAACTTAGAAATTATACAAAAAACTCATTTTGCGAGACGAAAGAAACTACTACTACCAGAACATCCAATTTAAACACCAAAACAATCCCCAAAAGTTTTGGGCAGATATTAACCGACTTCTTCATCCAGGACAATCTACTACCCCAGCCTCATCAAACTACACCCATAAATCCCCAGAAACTGTTGCCACTGCCTTTAATAACTTTTTAATGAAACTATTCAGTCCTTAGCTAACCAACTTACTCCCACCCACTCTAACTCTACCATGAATACACTCACTTCTCATCCCCCCTTTAACTTCCAACCTGTCTTTACCACTTTTATCCAATCCCTTATCAAAAACTAAAACCAACCACCCTTTCTGCTAATCTCCTTCCTGCAGAGTACCTACAAAACGCTGCCAATGCCATAGCATTCCCCATCTCTATCGTAATCAAAAGAACACTAGCTGATGGAACTATCTCCTCAATCTGGAAAATATCCTATGTTATCCCCCTCCACAAAGGTGGAAGTTCAGCAGAACTGTCCAACTACAGACCCATTGCCATTCTCTCACCGCTATCCAAATTAATGGAGAAGTGCGTTCATAAACAGCTTATGGACTATCTCATTAAGAATGGTCTGCTTGCCAACTCTCAGCATGGCTTTAAGCCACATCACAGCACCACCTCCACTCTCCTTCCTTTTACAAATACCATATTCCAAAATAAGAACAACAACAGGCTATCTTCAGCCCTATTTCTAGACCTGTTGAAGGCCTTTGATATGGTCAACCACAAATTACTCATCCATTCCCTAAAATCCATCTCCCTAGATAACCATGCTATTCAGTGGTTCCTATCCTATCTGAATGGCAGACAACAGGCTGTATTATGGCAGGGCAAACTGTCCACCCTGCTACCTCTCACCCTTGGTGTTCCTCAGGGCTCTATTCTAGGTCCTCTACACTTTTCTATCTTCATCAACAATCTTCATACTGCCATCCCTGATGCAAATGGCATTCAATATGCAGATGATTCTACCCTGATCTGTACGGCCTCCTCCCTTTTAGACCTGCAAACCTTAACACAAAACACATTTAACATGGTTGAAAATTGGCTTTCTAATCACCGTCTGTTGTTAAATCCCAACAAAACTAAACTGCTCCTCTTTACCCCCACCAAGTAGATCCACCCCATTTTCCTTCTCCATAACATCCAACAACGGTACCGCTATCTCTCCAGATGACCATACTAAGCTTTTAGGAGTAATAGTGGACAATAATCTTAAATTTGATCTGAATATCAAAAAACTATAAAAAACATTAATAAGAAGCTTGACTCATTATATAGAAGCAAACCTTTTCTAACTCCATTAGCTGGACTGCAATTGCCTGCTCACACCTACTCTCTACCCTTCTATATGCCTCCCCCATGCTCTCCAATTTGAGCAAAACTGAACTTAGTAAGCTCTCTCACTGCTACAACCATATTGCCAGATTTGCCATAGGCTCAACATATAGGATGCATCACTGTCAAAACCTCAGTCTTCTCAGGTGGCTAGAACTGCCTAGCCTACTTCTGTTCAATCAGCTTATAGTAGCACACAAAATTCTGTACCACTCAGAAAATACTCCAGCACTCAAAAATATCATAAAGCCATACAGTAATTCAAGGCAACTGCGATCATCCAATAAACTGTTGGTCCAAACCCACAAAGCCATTAACTCAGCTGGTGACTCCCTGGTTGCAAACGTTGTTGGTAAAACTTGGAATTCACTTCCATCTAACCTTACCCTCAAACCTTCTTTAAGTCTCTTCAAAAAAGGCCTCAAACAGTATTTTAAGAGCACTGGCTTTGTGCCTGTACTAACTCTGATTAATCACTACTTATTCAATGCCTTATTTAAATTAATATTGTACACATCTCTTGCTCATAATAGCTTGCTGCAACCTGTTGTTTTTGTATGCTATTACACACTGTGTATATTGTGAGTACCTACTAGAGGGCTTTGTAAATATGTTTGACTCATATCTGCTATGTTCTGTCTGTGTTATCTGGAGGTTTTTTCCCCTGGGGCCACCGGTGAAAATGGACACATATCCAGTCGGACTATCCCGGTCAACAAATGTAAAATAAATAAATAAAATAAATAAAATATATCCCTAAAAATGGACAAGTACCTGTTCATACCTTACACCTCCTTACTCTCCCTTCTTCACTCACTTCCTTAATTAAATCAATTTCCTCCCCTGGCTCTCTTTCTAAATATACTATAAACCTGTTTTTCTCTCTCACTTCATATTGCAATTCTTGTATGTAGTATACTAACTTATCTTTAGTTTCTCTATAAACTGGCTAGAATGCCTCTAAGTATTAAGTCATTGTCATCAAAATTGTATCTAATTTTAACAAAATATTCACATTCTGTCTAATGTGGTATAATTATTTAAACTGTAGATATTTTGTGTTCTTTTTAAAGATTGTAAAATTATTGTTCTTAAAATGTTTTTGTAATACTTTAGAGCTGTTCTCCCTGTGCCTCCACTAAAAATGGGCACCTACCCAGTCAGACTTTCCTAGTAATCAAATGTCAATAAATAAATAAGAAATCTGGAGGATATTCAAAGAACTTATATGAAATTTATGACTTGACTACAACAACAGTTAGTATACTGTAGTATAATAACTTACCTTTAGGGAACCGAGACAGACCAAATAAAAGAGGAGTTGATTGGAAGGAAGAAATGCATTAAGTATTTGGGTATAAGTGGAGGACTTTCAACCAGATGGTAAAAGAAAATAACAGTGAATCGTTAAGCCAAGCTGATGGCTTTTTGAGTAGATGGTTTAGTAAACCCAATACGCTGGGATACCATTTCTGTTCAGGCACATCCCTCCAGGGGGAAGGTACAAAGTGGGTTCAGAGGATACAGGGGAGTTCTGAGAAGTATGTATGGAGCAATAAGGAGAGTGGGATAGTGAAAGAAAGATTCAGATTTGGAAGAAGATGTGGAGGATGGGGTAGGCCTGGCTTTGTGATGTATTTGCGGGTAGCAAGACTAGCACTTGTAATAGATACTCAGAAAAATATAGGGGTGTGGGATGATGAGTAGGGATGGGGCAGGTTACAGTGCATTTTTACAGTTATGGGAGGTAGAAATATGTAGAGGGCATGCATTTAGGGCTTGTGTATTAAACATAAAGTGTATGTAAAAATGTAAAGTTAAAATACAAGGCAAAATTGGAAAGGCAGAGAAGAGGGCTGAACAAGGTTGGTGATGTAAACAGTAGAGGGAGAAGAATACAAATGTAAGCTTATAATTTGGGAGGAAGAGACAGAACATTTTAGTATAAAGGCAGGGGAATAGTTACAATTTATGCAATTGAAATTGACTATTAAGACATGATTAGTAAGATTAGGTATACTGTAATTAGTACGGGAAGGACATAGTTCTTAGTGCTCAAGAGGATGGAGATTTACAATTAGAAGGTAAATGTGGGAAGATTTATGCAAGGTTAGTGGAGAATAAATATGGATAGAAGATGGACAAATTAAAGAGAAGATGATAAGAATGGATTAAGGTACTAAGAGGATATAAACTAAAAGTTGCATATATAATTTGGGACTAATATATGAGATGGTTGCACAGATGTTTCAGAACTTCATTCTAGTCCCAGATATTATGGGATTTAGGGAAAGGGAAATGGAGATGGGGAGAGGAGGAGGCAGGAAATGTCTGTACGTTTTGAGAGTGCCAGGTAATCAATTACATATGATACTGGAAAGGGTGTATGGAAAGACTTAAGTACAGGTTGTAGCTGCACTGGTGGTCAAGCAGTATAAGTGCGACAATGTAATGTTGTGGTGAGTTTCACCACAATGCAATGGAATGTATTCTGCAAGCAGGCTATGCCCTTTTGGGGGGTTCCCCCTTTTTCTTCAATGTGGTGCAAACATCGAGTTGGTATATATCATTTTGGGAAATGTGAGGGTATACATCCCTGCAAAAATAGGCTTTTCATTTCAACATTTTCAGTATTTAATTTTCAAAAAACTGTGAGATGAAGAAATGATCACTGATGGCACATAGATAAACTGTATGAAAAACATATTCCAAAATATTACACATTTTTACTCTCTTAGGCTTGGGTAGTGAGGAAATTGGGTGGAGAGAGCAAGAGAAAATCAAATTATTTTACCTGGAAGGATGGGTAAGGCAGTTTGTTGTTAAAGAATTTAAAGTGCAGATAATTTGGAGAAGTTAGATAGTGAAGGCCAATGAGGACATATAGGCATGTAACTGCAGCTCAGGTAGATAAGAAAAGGAGAGAAAAGCTGAGGAAGGGATGGGGGAAATTCCTGGATAAGTACACTGGGTGTTACATTTAATAAGGGGTTTGTGGTAGGCTTAGGAGGAATAAAGTTGGTCTCACATTGTTTGCTTCATGTTGCATTGTCATGGTTCGGTACTCTTCTTAAAGAGGAGGTTTAGCTGCCTTCTGGAGTCTTCAGAAATAAGTGCAATGTCTAGGCAAATGCCCTCATAGAGATGTTCAACAGATTACTGTCTAGCACACAAGTGGCAGAGGGATGGATGGTAGTAAGTGTGGTACATTTATACAATGGGGGAGGAAAAAACAATCTGGAAACTACCAGTCTTTTAGCTTAGCAAAGGCAGGGAAAGTCACAGAGAGTGAGAAGAAGGTTGGCAGCATGTCTAGAGGCTAAAAACACCAAAAATGTGCAGAAAACAAGTGTGAAAATGAAAAACTCAAATAAAAAAAATGTGTACGCACTGTGATGGAGCAATTATCCATTTTAAATGTTTTATAGTTTAACATAAATTATTTTAATGTGTGCAGGTTCATTTCATAAATGTCTGTATTTGCTTCTTGAGATGCAGGGCTGTGCAGAATGAGAAAAAGAAAATTTATCCATGAGCCAAGTGCCTGAATCTATATTCTCATAGCTTTGGTTAGATTTAAAGTCATTAGCTCTATAAGAAATGCTTGTATTGCATACGAGTCTGTTCTCACTGTCATTTAGTAGTCTATCATCACTATACATAAATTAGATCACGATAAAATATTTAAATCTACCTTATATAAGAAGGATGACTTTTTCAATTTGTATTTATATTTTATAAGTGAATATTCAATGTATCAAAAAAGAATATATTAAAATGTCAGTTCATCATGATAGCATGTATGGTTTATGATGATGATTTTTTTAAAAGAATGTAATAAAGTAATATATATGTTTATAGACAGACTGTACCCACCAGGTTGGTTAATGAAATGCTAGAGGAGGTTAAAGAGGGAAGAACAAAATGATCCCCCATTTTGGGAGAGATTTAATGGGGAAGGTACCAACAAAGAAAATAATGATAGTATCACAGTGTCTTATTGTTCAGAGGTTAATGGGTGTTTACTAGGCTAATGACCACAAGGGCCTTTTTAAGTCTACAGCAACAGTTACGCAAGTACGGCAGGTGCAAAGGCCAAAAAAGCCAACAATGAAAGAAAAAATGGCCAGCACCAAACGAGTGGAAATAAATACTTTTATTATATAGTGCAACACCAACAAGGTGAAGTGCAAAGCACTGCACCCAAAATCAGACCGGTTTCGGCAAAAAACTGCCTTCTTCAGTGACAATAACATAAGTACAACAAACACTTTTATACTACAAGAATACAAGCAAACACAATCCTATTGGCTAATTATAAATGATCATTAAGCCCTGGGGAAAAAAGTCCTCCTAACTTAATAATCCAACTTCTTTTCTTATTATTAAATATAGTATGCCAACCTAGTTTGTTAGTTCTATCACCATGAATTTTATCAATAGTCATAAATCTAAATGTAGCAGGACTATGTTTGACAGCGTGCCTATATAAGGCACTAGAAATCCTCTTATTCCTAATGTCACTCAAGTGTTCTGACATACGTATATGGAGTGGACGGGAGGTTTGGCCAACATAAAAAGCAGAACATGAACAGGTGACCGAATAGATTACCCAGTCCATGCTGCAATTGGAAAAAAAAATTATAGATAAATCATACTAGTATTTTTGCTAGAAAACTGTTTGGATTTGAGCACAAATTTGCAAAAAGAGCAATGCCCACAAGGAAAAGAACCGACCAACCTGTTTCCAGTGAGTCTCAATTGTTGACCAGATGGTGCAAAACCTCTCCAATAGTTATAGTGACTAAAGTGGGAACCCAAAGTCTGACCCCTATGATAAGAAAACATGCATGTTAAAAATTGAGACAATACATCATTAACTAGTAGAACATTTAAACGTCAGTCCACAATATCCCTAAGGATATTAATATTCCTCCCAAAAGTAGTAACTAATCTAATAATAGAATTATCTTGGTGAGATCTGTCTCTACACTCCAATAAGTCCACCTTATCCTGTGTTGAAGCCCAGTTACTAGCAGACATAACATCATCAAACCGATAACCCCTGACTTGAAATCTTTGAATAAGGTCATTTTGACAATATTCATAGGTGTCATCCGAAGAGCATACCTAATCTGTAAAAATTGCGATTTTGGTATGTTTCTAACAATGTAACATGGATGGAGGCTGGAAGCAAGTAGAAAGCTATTATATTCCAGATGTTTATGGGAAACCTGACTACTAAGAGTGTCATCCAAGTTTCTAGTTATGGTGACATCCAAAAAATGTATCTGTTTAACATCACATTTTGGGCTTCCGCAAAATATGCAACCCAATCCATCACAACCACTGCCCCATCCTTATCGGCTGGAAGGATTATAATATTCTTATTATTTCTTATGTTGGTAAGTTCCTGTTGTTTAATCTGTGATAAATTATGTGGCAAAATTTTTGATTCACTCATCCTGAAATTAAGCATTTAAGAACACAGTCCTGAAAGGTAGAGGCATGTTTATTCATGGTGTGCATGTAGGTGGATTTATGAAACCGAAATTCAGTAGATCTTTGAAAACTATCATCATTGCCAAAATGTAATTTAAGATTAAGCAGGTAGCAAAAACCAGTAACATCATTAACAAAAGTGTCTTCTTCCACAAAAAAAAAAAAAACAGGACCTTATCAAAAGGACCTTATTCAAAGATTTCAAGTCTGGGTTATTGGTTTGATGATGTCATGTCTGCTAGTAAATGGGCTTCAACACAGGATAGGGTGGACTTATTGGAGTATAGAGACAGATTTCACGAAGATAATTCTATTATTAGATTAGTTACTACTTTTGGGCAGAATATTAATATCCTTAGGGATATTGTGGACCGACATTGGAATGTTCTACTAGCTAATGATGTATTGTCTCAGTTTTTAACACCTAGATGCATGCTTTCTTATTGTAGGGGTCAGACTTTGGGTTCTCAGTTTAGCCACTATAAATATTGGAGAGGTTTTGCACCATCTGGTCAACAATTGACACTCACTGGGGACAGGTTGGTTGGTTCTTTTCCTTGTGGGAATTGTTATTTTTGCAAATTTGTGCTCAAATCCAAACAGTTTTCTAACAAAAATACTAGTATGATTTATCATATAATTTTTTTTGCCATTTGCAGCATGGACTGGGTAATCTATTCGGTCACCTGTTCTTGTTCTGCTTTTTATGTTGGCCAAACCTCCCGTCCACTCCATATACGTATGTCAGAACACTTGAGTGACATTAGGAATAAGAGGATTTCTAGTGCCTTATATAGGCACACTGTCAAACATAGTGCTGCTACATTCAGATTTATGATTATTGACAAAATTCAGGGTGATAGAACTAACAAACTAGGTTGGCATACTATACTATACTTAATAATAATAATGAAAGAAGTTGAATTATTAAGTTAGGAGGACTTTTTTCCCCAGGGCTTAATGATCATTTATAATTAGCCAATAGGATTGTGTTTGCTTGCATTCTTGTAGTATAAAAGTGTTTGTTGTACTTATGTTATTGTTGTCAGTGAGGAAGGCGTTTTTTGTCAAAACCGGTCTGATTTTGGGTGCAGTGCTTTGCACTTCATCTTGTTGGTGTTACCACTATATAATAAAAGTATTTATTTCTATTCGTTTGGTGCTGGCCATTTTTTCTTTCATTGTTGCCTTTTTAAGCCTAGCCATGCATCCCAAATCTCTGACAAGTTCTAATACCCTTGATAAGTGTAAGCATGGGCCTGGGAGATGAACCATTTACAGGTTACTTGTGTCCATTAGAGACATAGGTGCCAAACCAGGGATGAATTTATTTCTGGTTTCCCATCCAATTGTCCAAGTTGCACTTGAATTGGGTTAGGGAAGAACATTGCTTAACATGGATGAGGAGCCTGTTGCATAGATGGGGTAGTCTCTGCGATACATACCTATCTCTCCGGCAGCTCCTGTCTTTATCACAGGCAAGATTTAAGTCTTTAGAATGGGTAATTCTGGTGCTGTTTATTTATAGTGATGCATATGTTATGAATTACAATTTAGATGCTCACAAGATTAAGGATATAATTTTAAAAAATTGTAATTTGTTTTCTAAAATTTCAGAAGTTCCAGGGATCTTCTCTAAACCTATCACATTAATTTATAAAAGGGACAAAATGTGAAGAATAGTTTGGAAAGCAGAAAAAATTACCACTTATAACTATCCTTAAGAAAGCTGATACATATAAATGTGGGTTTTGTGGTCAATGTCCATATATAGCGAATATAGATCATATTTATATTACAGCTAGAAATAGGTACATTTACAAAAAATAACATTATAATTGCAATAGTGAGGGAGTTATATACAGTGCTTTATGCACTGAGTGTCCTTCTTTTTATATAGGCATAACAGAAGGTACATTAAGGAAAAGAATATATGAACATCTTTATGATATCAAAAGGAAAAATAATGCTAATGCCCTATATAGACATAAAAACAGTGTGGAAGTGGGGGTTTTATGTTTTTTGTAATAGAGAAAGTGAGTAAGAATCCTAGATGGGATCCCTGGGAGCTGAAAAGAGAACATAGGGAATTATACTGGCAGCTTAGGTTAGACACCGGTGAAATACCAAGATTAAACAACACTTTATCTGTCATTCCTGTAATAAAAGCTTAGAACAGCCTAATTATAAATTATTGATTTTCAGGTTTAGAGTACATATTTCACATTCTCTAATATTAGTTATGTAAATAAAGAAACTTTTTGCACTATAGATTATTATTCATGTGTTTTAGCACACCCTGAGGGGTTCTTATTACATTATTTAAGGTAGAGATATTTTATTCAAGATGAGGAGATATATACGTTTTATATTAACATATTATATAAATATCAGTAACATTTTCAACAATATTTTTTGTCGATCTTTTTCACTGTATTGATATCATTTTTTTTTTAATGAGGTAGGTACTCGGTTTAGTACTGCCTGTTTCTTGTGGTATATGTTTCACAAGTTTTATTTCACACATATGAATTATAGCTCCATCAATAGCAAGTTTAGAGTGTATTTAAATAATTTTTTTGTACTTGAATTATTTTTTATATTTATTGTGCATACAACTAAAATGCTTGTGAGATTGGTTTTATGTAATTTGAAGTTACTAGTAGGTTTGTTTTTATCCATATACTTTTAATTACGAACTTAGATTTCTTAAGATCTTCACTATTAGATTAAATTGTTACAATGTACATTAATTGAAAGAAATGGAGGCAGTACTAGATGATATTTAAATATGTACATAGAAGTGGGATTTAATTCTGATGAAGTCCTAGTGACAGGATGAAAATGCTGAAGCTAATTTTTGTGTTAATTTTATGTAGTTTGAATACAGCATTATATTTACAAATATTTTGTGACTTAGAGTAGCCATGCAAGTTCCACCACAGTACATACACATTTTTGGGTTTCAACATTTCTAGAGGGCAAAAATCTTCAGGACAGCGACTGATATATATTCTTGGCCAGAAAGAGCTGTCACTCACTCCAGATCCAGTTGTGTGACTCGGTTATAGGTGAACTGGGCAAATGAAGTTAAGTAGATACAGACCACCTGGGCTTTTGCAAGGCCTTTACATAGTCCCACACAAGAGAATGATAGAAAAACTGGTGAGATTAGGACTATAACAAAGAGCCATTGAGGGCTGTAGTGAGCGGAACAATTTCAGGAAATAGGAAAGTGATTATCAAAGTACTACAGGTGTCTGATCTGGGGATAGTAACTCTGTTTCAGACATATCTAAGGGAATGAGAAACAGGATCCATCTCTAAGTTGATGGGACAAAGGTAAGTGCAGCAGCAGAGAATGGAAAGAAGTATCTAGTAAAGTATTTGAAAAGGCTGAACAAATGGACAGAAAGGTGACATTTGAGGTTCAGGGCAAACAAAAGTGAAGTACTGCACTTTGGAGCAGGAAAAAGAACAGAGATTGTTGAACTGGATTTGACCACTTGGAGCAGATTGAAAGGGAAGTAGCAGCAGTAAACAGAATGCTGGAGTGTATCCATTGGGGGCTAGATTCCTGAATCAAAGAGCCAGTGTTTCCACTTTACTGGGCCTTTGCCAGACCACGGTTTGAGTACTGCCTGTAGTTCTGAAGGACGTATGAGGAAAATAGAATGAGGAGGTTGGAAGGAATCCAGATCTGAGAAAGACTGATGGGATAGAGGGGAAGGAACCTGACAGGAGGCTATAGGAGCTAGTATGACTAGAACAGACAGTGGGTGCATGATACTGGCACACAAGTTAATGACAGAGTATCTTGCCAGGGAAATGTTGAATAGGAACTACAGATGGGGAAAAAGAAGGCACAGTCATCAGATTGCAGGGAAAAATTATTTGTTGACTCTTGAAAGTACTCTTTCACATATAATGTAGTGGACCTTTGAAATAGGCTTCTATAATGGGTTATGAACTGGGAATCCACATAGATATTCAAGAGGGCATTGGATGGTTGGGGCAAGAGTAATGGGGAAGGTAAGGATGGAGGAGAGGTACAATTTTAAATGTGCTAAAAATGGCAAGAGTAGGTAATTGTAACTGTCGTCTTCTGTCATTAAGCACATATGATATAACGCAAAGTTATTACTGTTAACATATTATCAGCCAGAAAGGCAGCTAAGAGAGGAAATATTATCTTGATGGTATGCATTTCATAAATGATATTTTCTCCTTCAGGATATTGTTTAGAGAATAGGTTGTTTAGGTTCATCTGTGTAAGGATGGCTCTCCTGATTCCCAACTCCTCTTTAGTGCTATGATACTTTCAATCGGGATTAACTAGGTGTTTATCCCATAAGGGGTGGGGTTGGCAACCTCTCTCATACTTGACAATAATAGGTCTTTCATAGGAGATGATGAGCCTTGGAGCTATTACTGCTGCTTACCAAGGCAGAATTGAATGGATATGTCCCTAACCTACAGCATGCTAGCATCACAAATTTGTAGGCTTACTGGATAATATGGCATAGCCTTATCAGCATCACCCCCCCCCCCGGCCCCAGGGCAGGGGTGCCTCTTTGACCTTCCTATTCACACTGACGGGCAGACTTTTTAGGTGTCCCTCTAAGATTCAATTGAGTCCATTTTATACACATTGGTCTTTGCTCACCCCCTTTCTACTGTTTTTGGATCATGCATTTTTCCGACCTGTCCACATGTTAACATTAAGTATATCCTTCTGCTTCTTTGCTTGTCTTCTTCAAAATGTGCTTTTCCTAACAATCATGACTACCACATGTAGTCTTTTCCCTGATACGCCCTACACCATAATGCCAGCCCATTCGCTTTCATCTCATAATCTTGCTACCTCGCCATCATGTATGCAGACCGTCAGCATCCTCATCTCCTCATGTTACATTACTGAACTTTTAATAGTGACTTATACCATCTGAGTAACAAGTGCATGTGTTGGTTATAGTGAGAAGTTATATATGTCTTAAGCCAAAACAAATGCTACCAATGACTGACTCACCACACTAACTCTACCTTCTCACCATTTCAGTGTTGTCTAACTCATGACACTGCAGTTCTTCATTTCCTGTCTAGAAATTCCAGTTTTCTTGCTCTAACAAAATCCTTAAATTAGTCTTAAAGTTCTAAAATTGATTGCCTTGTATTTTAGAAATCTAATCCAACATTCATTATTGTATAACAATTTTGTAATTACTTGTATAATTTATTGAACATATATTAATTATATAAATGTATTTAATTCTGTGAAGGTTTTCTCCCTGGAATTTTCCTGTAAACAAATGCAAATAGGTAAATGAATAAACAAATAAATGCTCAACCCCCTCTATATCTGCCTTTTATTTTCCTGCCAATCTTCATCCCATAGCCACCTCCAAAATATCATCTTCCTCTCCCAATTTTAACATAGTCTCTCGAAAGACATTTTCACCCCTCTGTCTCTCAGCTTCTTGTATAACTTACCTGCGCTCATCTTTGCTGCATCACCCTTCTCATTAGATCCATCTTTTTCATTTTCCTATGCTCCCTGCACATCATCATTTTCTGCATGATTCTTATGATTCATTAATATACCAGTCAGTCTCACCTTTTAGCTTCCATTGCTCTTTTAATTCAGCAAAGTCCTTGAATGTTCTGCTTGATATAGATCATTCACCTTTTCTACCCATATCAACACTGTCTCCATTTCTTCAACTTTCTCCCTACAAAGTCTTTCCTAGTTTTATTTCTCTCAAGTGATCTAGTATTCTCCTGTCTTTTCCTGTCATGTTTTAATTTCATTTCCCTCTAAAAATGCGATTCACCCTTTCCCACATGCACGTTTTCATTTCTCTCTGAGTTGCAAATTTCATTCACACCTCTTACACTCTGCATCAACTTCACTGGTCCTGCATAGCTTCTCATATTTAATGTATATCCACCTTCCTAATGTCAGGGTAGCAGCAGGCTTATAACTGCCTATCCTTGCCCCTTTTCCATATCACTGTCAACTATCATATTATGTTTTCCACACACTTAACTCCTTCCTTTAATGAGAAAGAGGAGGATGTCTGATCAAACACAACACCTGGGGAACCACCCTCATTTTTAACATTCCTAGTCCTGCTGATATACCTCTCAACCTCTTAGTGCAAGGAATATGGACAAAGCCTGATAAAACAGGGAACAAAGGCCCAAAAATAGGAACACATTTTAAATATTGCTCTTATAAACTAAGAAAGTTGCTAGAGTAAGAAAATGTGTTTTAACATACATTTTCTGAAGGATTTGAAGTCTGAAACTCAACTGTATGTCACTATTTAGTGACTTCAATCCTCAGATCATCAGAGTGATTTGCCAGAAAACCACAAATATTATGAGGAACAAAAATATGAGCTGAAAATCTTGACATTCTGTGAAAATCTGGACAGCTGAGGCTCCTGATGATTTGACTTTGCTACTCCAGTTGCCCGATAATGCCATTATTTTCTTTGTAACCACTTTAGCCTTGCTTTTCTTGGTGTGATTAACTGCTGTGTAGGCCTACAGGTCTGTGCATTTGCTTTCGCATTCACTCTTCATAGCTCCCAATCCTGCGTGACCTCCTGCACCATAAAACATATCACATACTTTGCCAGATGGTACAGCAAACCTACTTCCAAATTCCCTAACTACCTTCAGGACCGTGGGGATGAACTCCTCTACATCTGTAGTTAGCATCATAAAGTTATCAGCAAAAAGATTAAGGCTATTTCCTCTTACCCCACTCTTATCCTACTCTGCCCTTTGCTCAGCAGACCCCTCAATACCTCCATTGCTATTAAAAAGAAAAAGTGAAGAACTGGATAGCATTGCCATTTAGACTTCTTTGACCTTACTCACCTTGAACACTTACCATTTGCTATAATTCTGGGTTCTTATTTGTCATATAAGCACATGGATACTTGACAAAACTATTCCCCAAACAACATTTCCTTCAAAACTTTAAACAGGGAGTGTCCCAGCTCACTATATTAAACGCCTTTGGTATATTGCAAAACACTACACTCATAGCGAATCCCCCACCCTTGGCTTATTCAATAACATTTAAGCAACGTCTTTAATGATCCATCTCAGGACTGCCCTTCACAAAAGCTACCTGTGCTAATCTATCAAAAGTATCTACTCTAACCTTCTTACTAGAGCTCTAGCAAAAATCTTTAAACCAACATTCTCTAAGTTGTGGAGTCTTCTTTGTCTCCTTTCCCTTTAGGCAGTATAACGAGTGACAGCACCCTTATGTGGCTGAGTCATTCATCTTCACAATTGTCTCCCTACACGTTCTACTCCTCACTAGTTAGGAAGCCTATCACTCTGCACCAGGTCTGCACTTTTCAACTGTCTCTGTAGTCTGCTTGGCTGAAATTTATATCCTGAGGCAATGTAGTAATTGTTTCATATTCACTGACAACTACCTACTACTTAAAAAACGTGCAGCAGTATGTGAGTGACGTAGGTCTCACATGAAGCCACTGTAAATAGTAAGGTTATCAGCACAGCACATTATCACACTTAACCAGTTTCAAACACCTCAGATCAAATGCATAGACCTGCGTATACTGTGGCTATTAGAAATATCGTACCTAACCACCGAAGCCTCCTCAATGTAACTCAAGAAAAAAGTACCCTCAGCAACCTCAAAAATACACATTACAGGCAGTACCCACTATAATTCACACAGACTCAGTCCAAGAGCTCATAAGCCAAACATTCAGACATTCCAATATCCATGTCATAGGTGGCTTATTGTGTGACACACCGAGGCACCATTCACCAGGACTTGCAAAGGGAAAGTCACAGTTAGTTGTCAATTTGGTGCCAAGATTCATCATGCCACACAAGTAATCATGTGCCTGCATAATAAGTACACATAACGCAGTTATTATACATGTTAGTGTACATGACTTGAAACATACCTCCATGGATATGTGGATGGATATGGCAGAGTTTTTGGAATGTATGCTAGAGGCAGGTGTGAATCTAGCCTTCAGCAGTATTCTACCATCACCAAGAATAATGCAATAATACAATCAAAAGATAATTGACTTTAGCAATTAGCTTAGCTTATGGTGTCATTCTTAGAAGCTACAATATATATCAGCCTGGAGAGAGACAATCCAAACTGCTTTGGCAGGGAAGACGTGCACCTATTTCCCACAAAGCCTCCATATATTGTCTAAAACCTCATCCACTTCCATTGTGCTTTTTAGGCCAAGTCAGTCTTCTAAAATTTCCAGCATAACTAAACAGAATCAGGACAACATTAAGGTATTGCTGTTCAATGTATGAGCCTTAACAAAAAAGCTCATACCCTACAAACACTACTTATCCTAGAAAATGAAGATATATACATTAACTCAGAGACCTAGTTCAACACAAGTGATAGGACTCCATCAGTGGAGGGTTTCAATGCCTATACCTTGCACAGGCTAAACCCATTATAGGTAGGCACTAAAGGCAGAGGTGACTTTCTGTTCTTAAAGAAAATCACCTCCAGACTTGTTAGACAAGGTACTACAAGCAAATTATCACATCATAGGAAATTACAGGAGCCCCTCTATGCTCCCTGTGTCCCATGCCTTGTACCTAACCAGTACAGAGTCCCTATGTATAAAGTCAAACACCATTCTCCTAAGGAGACTTCAACTATCCCACTATCAACCAGGAGACTTATTTATCCTCAAACATGCAAGCCCAGGGATTTATAGACTTCAAAATACAAACTCCTTGGACCAGGTAGTCTACACCCCAACCAGGAGAGATAAAATCCTAGACTTGGTCTTTACCAGTATGGGACAGCTTTGCTCCAGCCTACTGTAACCTCCTCCCTGGTCAGATTAGACCACAGATCAGTCACATTCACAGTAAAAGTGAAGCCAGAGCCATCTTCCAATACCTCAGTATTCAGAGATTATGAAAAAGCTGATCTACTAAAACTGAGTGAGGATCTGACTAAATTCGAAAGCACTTCCATCTCAAATATCCCTCTGCTTATATGTAATCTTTTACTGCCAAGTTCTGTGGATAGGTACATAGCTGCATAGATGTATCTATCTCCCTCTGAAGTAAATATAAAACAAAATTCAAAAATAACCCCTGTGGAGCCCTAATATAAACAAGCTCTATAACAGACAAAAAGCTCATTGCAAGAAAAAGTAAATCTAACTGTCAAGAAGCAAAAAAAAAAAAAAAAAAAAAAAAAAAACCCACTAAAAACACTCTTGCTAAACTCTGAATCCTGATCAAATCAACTAAGACAGATCATCATCTTCTTTTCGCTGTTCCCATTAGGGGTCGCCACAGTGGATCATCTGTTAAAATTTCTTCCTGTCCTCTGCATCTTGCTCTGTCACACCAACCACCTGCATGTCCTCTCTCACCACATTCATAAACCTTATCTTAGGCCTTCCTCTTTTCCTGTTACCTGGTAGTTTCATCCTTAGCATCTTTTTCCCAATATACTCAGCATCCCTCCTCAGTACATGTCCAAACCAACATAATCTTGCCTCTCTGGCTTTGTCTCCTAACCTTCCAACCTGGGCTGACCCTCTAATATACTTATTCCTAATCCTGTCCACCCTCGTCACACCCAGTGCAAATCTTAACATCTTTAACTCTGCCACATCCAGCTCTAACTCCTGCCTTTTTGTCAATGCCACTGTCTCCAACCCATATAACATAGCTGGTCTCACTACCCTCTTGCAGACCTTCCCTTCCACTCTTACTGGTACTCGTCTGTCACAAATCACGCCTGATAATCTTCTCCACCCACTCCATCCTGCCTGTACTCTCTTCTTCACCTCTCTTCCACACTCACCATTACTCTGAACTATTGATCCTAAGTATTTAAAATCATCCACCTTCACCACCTCTACTCCTTGCATCCTCACCATTCCTCTATCCTCCCTCTTATACACACACATATATTCTGTCTTAGTCCTGCTGACCTTCATTCCTCTTCTCTCTAGAGCATATCTCCATCTCTCCAGGGTCTCCTCCACCTGTTCCCTACTCTCACTACAGATCACAATGTCATCTGCAAACATCATAGTCCACGGGGACTCCTGTCTGATCTCGTCAGTCAACCTGTCCATTACCATTGCAAATAAGAAAGGGCTCAGAGCTGATCCTTGATGTAACCCCACCTCCACCTTAAACGCATCCGTCACTCCCACCGCAGACCTCACCGCTGTCACACTACCCTCGTACATATCCTGTACCACTCTTACATACTTCTATGACACTCCCGACTTTCTCATACAATGCCACAACTCCTCTCTAAGCACCCTGTCATATGCTTTCTCTAAGTCTACAAAAACACAATGCAACTCCTTCTGACCTTCTCTGTACTTCTCCATCAACACTCTCAGAGCAAACATCACATCTGTAGTGCTCTTTCCCGGCATGAAACCACACTGCTGATCACTAACCATCACTTCCCTTCTTAACCTAGCTTCCACTACTCTTTCCCATAACTTCATGCTGTGACTGATCAATTTAATCCCTCTGTAGTTACTACAGCTCTGCACATCACCCTTATTCTTAAAAATTGGTACCAAAACACTTTTTCTCCATTCCTCAGGCATCCTCTCACTTTCCAAGATTTCATTAAACAATCTGGTTAAAAAATCCACTGCCATTTCACCTAAACACCTCCATGCTTCTACAGGTATGTCATTTGGACCAACAACCTTTCCATTCTTCATCCTCTTCATAGCTATCCTTACCTCCTCCTTGCTAATACATTGTACTTCATGATTCACTATCCCCACATCATCCAACCTTCTCTCCCTCTCATTCTCTTCATTCATCAACCCCTCAAAGTACTCTTTCCATCTCCTCAACACACTCTCCTCACTTGTGAGTATGTTTCCCTCATTATCCTTTATCACCTTTACCTGCTGCACACCTTTCCTAGCTCGGTCCCTCTGTCTAGCCAATCAGTACATGTTCTTTTCTCCCTCCTTAGTGTCCAACCTTTCATACAACTCTTCATATGCCTTATCCTTAGCCTTTGCCACCTCTCTCTTTGCCATGCACCTCATCTCCTTATACTCCTGTCTACTTTCTTCCTCTCTCTGACAATCCCACTTCTTCTTTGCCAACCTCTTTCTCTGTATACTCTCCTGTACTTCCTCATTCCACCACCATGTCTCCTTGTTGTCCTTCCTCTGTCCAGATGTCATAACAAGCACCTTTTTAGCCGTCTCCCTTACAAGCTCTGCTGTAATTACCCAGCTATTTGGTAACTCTTCACTGCCACCCAGTGCCTGTCTTAACTCATCCCTGATCTCCACCTCACAATTACCCTTTTTCAATTTCCACCATTTGATCTTTGGTGCTGCCCTCACACTCCTTCTCCTCTTCTTGATCACCAACGTCATCCTACAAACCACCATCCTATGCTGCCTAACTACACTTTCCCCGGTCACCACTTTACAGTCTCCAATCGCCTTCAAACAGCCCTCCTACATAAGATATAATCCACTTGTGTGCATCTTACTCCACTCTTGTATGTCACCCTATGCTCCTCCCTCTTGTTAAAATACGTATTCACCACAACCATGTCCATCCTTTTCGCAAAATACACTACCATCTGACCTTCTGCATTCCTTTGTTTAACACCATACCTACCCATCACTTCCTCATCCCCTCTGTTCCCTTCACCAGCATGCCCATTGAAATCTGCTCCAATCACCACTCTCTCACCCTTGGGTACAGTCATCACCACTTCATCCAACTCACTCCAAAATGTTTCTTTCTCATCCATCACACACCCAACTTGTGGAGCATATGCACTAACAACATTCATCATTACACCATCAATTTCCAGCTTCATAAACATCACTCTATCTGCAGCAGTGGCCTTAGGTCAGCTGATGCCCTAGGCAAAAGTGCTCCACAGCGCCCCCCACACCACCCAGGTGCCCCCAACCTGGTCTACCTACACCAAATAAATACTGGAAAAGTGCCCCTGTTACAGCGGCGCCCTAGGTGGCCGCCTAGTTGGCCTATGCCTAAGGCCGGCCATGTCTATCTGACACTCTTTTCACCTCCAAAACACTCTTAGTATACTGTTCCTTCAGGATAACTCCTACACCATTTCTCCTCCCATCCACACCATGATAAAACAATTTAAACCCACCTCCGATACACCTAGCCTTACTCCCCTTCCATGTGGTCTCTTGCACACACAATACCCCAACCTTCCTTCTGTCCATCGTATCAGCTAGCTCTCTCCCTATACCAGTCATACTGCCAACATTCAAAGTTCTGACCCTCACTACCACAGTCCTAGCCTTTCTCCTCTCTTCCTGCCTTCAGCCATGCCTTCCACCTCTTCTCCTCCTTCGACCAACAGTAGCCCAATTTCCACCAGCACCCTGTTGGCTAACAGTACTGGTGGCGGTCATTGTTAACCCAGGCCTCGACTGATCCAGTATGGAAATATTTACTGGTGTCCGCATGAATTATTTGGCAAAGTTTTACGCCGGATGCCCTTCCTGATGCAACCCTCCCCATTTATCCGGGCTAGGGACTGGCACAAACAAATGCACTGGCTTGTGCATCCCCAGTGGCTGGGTTAAATCAACTAAGACAGATATGACGATCTGAGTATACTGGATGAGGGGGTGCAGTTGGAGCTGAACTTGCCAACTGGTAGATTGGCTATGTGTTCTCAGTCTAATGAAGTGATAAAATTTACGATTATCTCTGCACACTGCTGAGCATTAATCCTAAAGTTTCTAACACAGGTAAAGAAGGCTTTGTGGTTATCTTTTATCTTGGTGGGAATTTTTACTTCATATCTGTCTAAATCAACTAAGATTGCAGCTGACAAAGACTGCAGATTACTGTAAACTTGGTGCTGTCATAAACTCCCAGAGGACATTATGATCCTACAAGAGAAGCTGGCCAAACAGTTGATGCCAAAACCATGAACTGAAACCAGATGCCAGAATGTATAATTGTATCCTTTGGCAAGCATAACCCCCCCCCCGAAAACTGATCCAGTACTTAGAGAACTGGGAACCTATGTTGACAGTGAACTGTCCTTTGATCATAACATATCTACCACTGTGAGGAAGTCCCTTTTCATCACCCAGTTTATTTTGAAGGGTGGAGCATCCAGATCCAGGGACATTATTTTTCACCTAGAGTGAGCGCTCATTAGGCTGATCATTGACTATAATGTTCCTTTCAGTATGTACCTGTCCAAATACTTGTCACTGATGGAATGACTACAAAGTGCCCTCACTAAAAAATATCAAGAGTCTAAATTATAAAATCTACACAGGACATCTCAAGACCTTGTCTGCTTGTTATTATACACACTACTGAGAGGCAGCACCTGTCTGATCTATAGACCCTTAACGGACCCTGTTCTATCAGACCTATTACAAATTCAGAAGTCCAGTAGTGTCTGAAGCACCTGCTCAAGGTAACTCAAGCTCTCTTGCAAGATGAATAGAACATGCTGAAGGGATATGTATGTATCACAGAGTACCACTTCTCTGGAACCAGCTTCCTCTCTGCATAAAGCAAAGTACTTCTTTTATGGTATTCAAACATAACTTGGATGTATGGAGGGGTAATTACAAACTCACCCCTAGTTTAGCACCAATGGTCTGAACGGATAGTGGAAACATATAAGTACTTAACATATGCTTGTACAGCCCATCTTTGGAGATTTGTTTTGCAAAATATAAGGGCTAATAATTATCATAGGAATGCAGAAGTAGCCTTCTTAAGATCTGTACAGATCAACAGCCTAGTCAGCACCCATCAACCTATGAGATACTCTCTTCTTCTCCTTTGAGTGAATAATTGCAATGATCTCCTGTCAAACATGTATCCCTCTTTAAACTGCCTAGTTTATTCTCCTCATAGCATTATCTCCCAAATGTTTCTTCCTTGTTATACTGTAATCCCTTCAACTTTTTGTCCCCATATGGCTTTCAGTAATAATCTGCAAACACCTTCAATATCTGCTGCTTCTAAACACTCTTGAATCATCGTATTACCTCTAAACAATTATCTTGCTTTTCTCATTTTTGATTCATTATTTTTCATTCTAATGTTTTATCTTAACCTGTCAACCAAGATATATTCCTCATTCCTATTCTACCCCTACCTTGATCATGTCCACCTCCCCTTTTGAAACTTCTCTACCTTGATCCTCATGTTTATCTGCACCACTTTCGCTTCATTCCATACAGCCACTCTTCCATTTTGCTTCTAGTTTTTCTCCCTTCATATGCTCAGCTTTTATTACCCTACCAATTAAAACAGGCTTCAACCCCTTCAAACTTATCATCCTGCCCTGCTATCTTTTATAACCTTCTGAGGATTCCACTACCACCTCAGTAAGCCAGTCTTGCTCCTCATTTCCTCTCAACGTCCAGGAATTCCATCTTTATTTTACCACCCATCTCTTCCCTTTCTTCCAAACCATTATCCATGTGCATGCTCCAAGAATCTCATTTCTCAGTTCTCAACACTTCACATCTCCTCTGCTCCCATCTTATTCAGGAGAAAACATTTTAACTGCAACACTTCTCGGTACCCTTTCCTTGAGAACACAGACTCCTTTTTCTCTATTCCTTTCTTTCCATGTGTCCTACAGCTCAAGATCCTCCATGATATAGTTTCTTTTGATACTCCTTGTAATACTCAGACACCCTGATTTTCCTATCCAAGTACAGATGGACTATTACTTTGAAATCCTCTCCTACATGAATGATAATTCATGTCTAGCTTTTCCCTGGTTGTCACTAAATGTTTGAAGGCCTGCAAATATACCCCTATTCCTCCTTGTCCTATACCTCCTCTACCATGTACCACACTCTCACCTAAATCTTTTCACCTTCACCCCTACAATTTCCCTTTGGTATAATCATCTTATCATCATCATCATCATCATCATCATAATTACCATTTTCCTTTCTTATAATCACAATCCTTTATACCCACTTCAGCCCTTTTCTCTACAACTTATTATACAATGAAAGCTATTAAAATACAAAAACTTGCATACCAGTTTGACAGAGCAACCATTGCACTGGTTGTAAGTGCAGCATTACCCACATGAACAAGTCTGGGTGGATGATGCTATTGAAAATAAGTTATAATCTCCATGTTCTCTGATCCACTAAACAGAGAAAAAAAATGTAACCCTTGAGAGGGTGGAAAACAAACATCGATCCTCCTCATCGGCAAGTATTAAAAAGCAAATCAAAAAGTATTTAAAAAATGCTTACAATTCATTGCTGGAAAGTTAGGATGTATGTGTACTTCAGAGTCCTAAAAGCTAAAATCAAGTGGCGCAAACTGCATTCTGTCTCCTATACTGTGCAAGTGTATGCTTGTACATGTCCAGTGCATGCACAGTACAATAGGAAGCCATCCCCAGTCATGGAAGTAGGTAGAAAAAAGCAAATGAAGTAAGAAATGTCAAGATATAATGCCATTATTAAAGAGGAAAGCAATTTCCTTTTTTTAAACAACATTGTATAATAGTAATAGTTCACTCCTGGGGAGAGTAATACTAATTTACCCCTGATTTGCTCACTAATTTAATCACCTAGGCTCTGCCATCAATATTAAATAACACCGAGCATAGGTAAACCTAGCATTACCTACACCAAGTCATGCATTATTTCTAAATTAATGCCTACCAACTATAACCACCTTTTGCAGCAAAACTATATTAAGGCACACTCTCCTCAATGTAGCTATCATCGTTTCCCTGTTAATGCAATTATTTATACCCCTGTACCCCATATTAGCACTCTAACTTTATTCTTGCCTCCTTCCCTCACCCCTTCCCCCCCTTTGTTTCTATCTCCCCATCCCCCCATACACTTCTACTATGTTCTCCCTGTCCAGCCTCACAGCCTGGTTCCAGGTTTCACTACTGAGGGCCTTTGGGCATTGCAGGAGCCAGCTCCAGCACTCTTCTCCCTGATCCCAGGATGGCCTCAATAGCACCTGTCCAGCTTGTCCAGGACAATTGCTAATGTTCCATTAAGGGTGTTACCCTGTGCTTGTCTTTCTTCACACACATTCTTCTGTCCTCAACAGACTCCTTCTTTAACCCTAGAACTTCTTTACTTTTTCATTTGTCTGTCACTAAGTCTTTTCCCACCATTCCACTCCCTAATATTTCTGTCTGTGCCACTATTCTCTTAAAATCTTAAAACCTTTCATCCTACCCCCTCAACTCTCCTATACTTTCTTCTTCCTACAAACAGCTCTTCCCCATTTTAGATCTCTGCCTAACTACTATCAACTCCTTTTCTCCTGTCTGTTATTTGCTCACTCAAGTCCACTGCAACTACTCTACTTAAACCTTCTTACGTCTTTGCTGCCTATTTTGTTATTGCTCACCACTATCTTTTTTCATTGATAAACTGTAAATAAACCTTTTTCAGTCTGCCACTTGTATCTTCTCACTAAGTGTGCATGTTTTTCCATGTCCTGCATTTTATTTTCCAGTTTCATTTAAAATCTTCACTTTGTACTACCATTACACTTCCCTAGCCCTAGCAGGTGCTTTTGTATTCTATCTTCCCCACATTTCCATATGTTTATTCCTACATCCTGTGAAGCATCATATGTACAGTTGTTTCCTGCTCTTCTGTCACCCAAAGAAGTGCACATTTAACAGCACATTCCTCTCTTTATGTTACTCTGCTTCATGAGCCCAGATTCCTTCAGCAGTTCATTCATACTCCTCCTTGAAGCAGCACATTACTTCACCATTTACATTCTGCAATTTCCTTTAAATACTCTCTCCTAACATTGCCTTCCTTTATACAAGCATTTCTGAAAGCAATGTCAACATTTAGTACATTACCGTGTGGAGTTTGCATGTCCTCCCCGTGGTTGAGTGGCGTTCGAAAGACATGTGTGAAAGGGCATACCTTCATTGAAGGTTGGGCATCGGGCTGGCACCTCAGCACCATAAAAATCTACTGCCAATCATTAGAGACCAGAGTTCCGCTGTGGCAACCCTAACCGGGAAAAGCCAAAAGAAGAACAACAACCCTCACCAACACTCATATTTGAAGCAACCCAATCCTTCCTCTTCCTCATATTTCCACACACATATCCTATTCATGTATTGTGTTAGCTTATCACCAAAGGAGTTTTTTGACTTTACTGTACACACACAGAGTTTTGACCAGTAAACAAGTTCCTTTTTCCTGTTGTCAGGCATTACTTAGAAGTTGAGTATTGTCTGTGCTGAATTTCCTCTATTTTAATTCAGCCTTGCTCAGACACCACTGATACAATAGCATTTTAGTTCTGCCTTCTTGTTTTGTTTGCATGTTACACTGTCTTAAATAACTTTAGTTCCAGCTATGATCTTTCCTGCTTGTTCACTATTGTCCTCCTTCTTGCCTTTTTTCTAGACTATTTTTCCTCACATAGTTCTGCTCTAGAGTTGCCCTGGTTCAGATCCACAATTCATCATTATAATTCAGATAAATGAACAACAAACTGATCAGATATGATCACATATCCTCACACTACCTCATCAGCTATCCTTGCCCATCATCAGGCCTGGCACTCTGATCCTTGTAAAAGCCCCTCATCCTGGAGTTAACTTCCTGTCTGTCATTATGTATCTAGTCCACGCTATCCTTTCTGGCTTCTCCAAGCACAGCTACAATAGTGATCAACATTCTTCTTTTTGCCAGCAAAATGCCAACTCCATCTCAGCTTACCCTGAGTGTCCTGTCTGGTCCCCACACTACTATTTCTGATATTCTTCACCAGTGAACAATTCCTGAGTGCCTCTTCTTCAGTTCCCTTTCTCCTGTCTTTTTTATCACTGTTGCTAACATCAGGCTTTGATTTGACTAGAACAATCTGTCCTACTTTTCACACCAGTATGTTACTCATGTCATCCATCTACAGTCTTAACTGTCTCAGGCCCATAGTTTCCAACAGTTTCAAAACAGTACACTGGCTTTAAGTGTTTCTTTTTTTTCTTTTGGATATTCCTTCCTACCCTTCCTGGGGATCTTTCCTCTAAAGAACACCTTTACATCTTTAGTAATTCTGTAACCCCCCCCGCAGGACAACCAGTGCATCAGGCTGCACTACTCTCACCATGGACTCCATCTGCCCCATGTGCCATACAATGTCTGTGTTTCACTAGTGCCTTGCACATTATTGCTCTCCTGAATAATCTTCTGCCATCCAAATTTCCTCCCTTATCTATAGCAAACCTTTCAAAAGAACTTACACATATGTGGAAATCTTTCACAGGAAAACGTGAGGGGTAAGAACAATTACAACAAAGTATGTAGTTGTGTCTATGGACTTTGATTAGGGGTCATTAATATATAAGGGTTTCTGGAAGTGTGTGTGTGTGTGTGTGTGTGTGTGTGTGTGTGTGTGTGTGTGTGTGTGTGTGTGTGTGTGTGTGTGTGTGTGTGTGGCGTGATTGTTTGTTGCGACTCTGCCTCAATAGTAGTTGCAGTACCATGTATCAATCTACTAGATAGTTCCAGGGCATGCATGATAGATCACTGAGCATCCTGTGCATATACCTGACCACTAGAGCTGCCAACAGGTGCACTTGTAGTACCATGGGCTCAGCATGCTAAGTGTCTGTGATTGATATCTGTTTTGAGAAGTGCCACTGCCACAATTGCTGCAGCCCTGAGGATGTCCTCTCGTGGTCATAGACATCTCCAAGATAGATGCACTTGTGGAAGTACTAGCATTAAGTAAGTGTGATCTAGGTCACCCACAGCCTCAATAGCCACTATCTATAGTATCAGTGGACTGGCTTCATAGACTACACCTTACACATGGCAGGAGAGCTTGACAGGACATGGCACATTCCAGTTTGTGATTTAATCTATCAAAAAAATCACATGTGCAGGAGATACACTCGCATAGGTCATCTCACACACTCTGCATGAGCCTTACTAACTCTACCATGGCTGTGGTGGTAGTAATAACCTGTGCCTATATGATGGCCCTGCACATCCACTGGGTTACAGCCATTGACAAGCAACTTAAGGGGGAGGGTGTGTAAGTATGACCAATGCACCATACCCTGTGTAAGTATGACCAATGCACCATACCTTGTGTAAGTATGACCAATGCACAGTACCCTGTGTAAGTATGACCAATGCCCAATACCCTGTGTAAGTATGACCAATGCACCATACCCTGTGTAATTATGACCAATGAACAATACCCTGTGTAAGTATGACCAATGCACCATACCCTGTGTAAGTATGACCAGTGCACAATACTCTCTATAAGTATGACCAATGCACCATACTCTTTGTAAGTATGACCAATGCCCAATACCCTGTGTAAGTATGACCAATGCACAATACTCTGTAAGTATGACCAATGCACCATACTCTGTGTAAGTATGACCAATGCCCATTACCCTGTGTAAGTATAACCAATGCACAGTACCTTGTGTAAGTATGACCAATGCACCATACTCTGTGTAAATATGACCAATGCCCAATACCCTGTGCAAGTATGACCAATACACCATACCCTGTGTAAGTATGACCAAGCACCAGAAGTATGCATGAAAGACGGATGCAGGAATAGGAGCATTTGAAAACCAAACATTTAAATATCAAATGCTGTGCACGTGGTGCTGCAAGTGAAATCCCTGATGTTACTAAATAACTCAAATGATGCAGATTAAATAACCTGGCTAATGTGTAGGGGGCCAAGAGGACTTCTATGTATACAGAAATAGCCACACATAGCTGAAGTACCTCCTGTAGTTACTCTTTCTGGCTGATCAAGCTCTTCATTGGTATCCAGTATTACACAGTGGGACCATGTGGAGGAGTTACTCTCTCTGAAAGAGTCCAGAAAGTCATCCAGCTTCATGATAGGTGGCTCAATTGATAACCCACCATCCATTGACCTACCTTACTGTTTTTTTTTTTTTTTGGCAGCATGAGCAATATTGGTGGCCCTGTGATGGACTGTTGCGTAAGTATGGTCCTGGCCACCAACAGCATTAATGTCCACTACCAGATTGTCCCAACCATGTTGCCGATAGACACAACTGGCAGCATCTTTCCCAAAGAGCCGTCAATCATGGAGATGGAGGGCCTGACTAGCACCTGTTCTCTGTACTGGAGAACTTTGCTTTCCTTGTGGTCTTTTCAGCAGATTATGGTATGTATGTCTGCTTACTCAGTGTTTGAGCATTGTCTGCATGTATGAAAAACACTGGTTTTGATATATTGTTCGTTACTGGCCCAGAAAGTCCCTTGCACTACTGTTCTCCAGCTTGCCCATATACCCTACTACTGCTCTGACTGACAGCCATATTTGTTTACTCAGACAGTCTGCCTAATAGCAGGCAGATAACATTACTGTGCAAATGTCTCACACTGTAACAGAGTCATAACATCACAACTCCCCAAGATGACATGACCGTTTCATCTCAGAGTTT
This sequence comes from Protopterus annectens, assembly GCF_019279795.1. Classification (NCBI taxonomy): domain Eukaryota; kingdom Metazoa; phylum Chordata; order Ceratodontiformes; family Protopteridae; genus Protopterus; species Protopterus annectens. The sequence continues at coordinate 66,637,777 of NC_056725.1, forward strand.
TGCACATGTGGTGTATGCCTAATTATGGAACAGGCCAACGTTTTTATCCAAAGTAATACCACAAGGCTGTCTGAATGTGTTCACATGTGCTGTGAGTATCTGCTGATCGGTGTTTCCTGTTACATTTAACAATCCTTCACCACAACTACCTTACTTTGCAGTAGCCCTCTCAATATGGGTCTATATCACATTATCGAAATTCCAAAATGTCGAACACCATCAGCTCGACCTTGGAATCTTGAAATGTGATATACTCGAACACTCAGTCCAAGGGAAAAAATTTGCTGTTCCGAGAATGCACACACACAGCACAAGCACACCAAAATACATAATCCACACATACACACTTCACAGAAACCTACACTAAACCTTACATACACTACTAGCTATCCACTTACCTTAACCCAACCCTAACCCTAAAGTCCCTAACCAACACACACTTACCTTACCCGCTCCCTAAACCTAAGGTCCCTAACTAATGCACAATCACCTTACCCGCTCCCTATCACTAAGGTCTCTAACTATTGCACACTCACCTTACCTGCTCCCTATCCCTAAGGTCCCTAACTATCACACACTCACCTTACCTCGGTCTGTTTGTACACTTACCTTAACCTGGTCCGTTACCTTCACACCACAGTTGAGGAAATAGCGAAGCCACAGAAACAGCCCACCAAATACTTTTCCTAGGAAAATATTCTGTGTTCTGCATCTTTGCTATTTAAAGCATTTGCTGAATTGGGGTCAATATTATAACATTAGAAGTTTTAAGACTTTGATGTTATAATATAGACCCCTCAATTTACTATTCACTAACCCTTGAAAGTATTGTCCAAGCTATTTCATTGTGCAGTTAATTACAACAGCAATTAACACCAACCATACTTGAGAAAGTGAACTTAGAAAAAAGTAGCACTTTGTAGGACCTGATATTTACTTCCTGTTAGCAGTTAGTCTAAGCTTCACTTCTTGATGGTTTTGACTTTGCTGCTCTAGGAATTTTTTTTTTTTAGCTTGATGATTCATGTGCTGAGAAGGGACGCAGAGTATATTGGGAAAAAGATGCTAAGGATGAAGCTGCCAGGTAACAGGAAAAGAGGAAGGCCTAAGATAAGGTTTATGGATGTGGTGAGGGAGGGCATGCAGGTGGTTGGTGTGACAGAGCAAGATGCAGAGGGCAGGAAGAAATGGAAACAGATGATCTGCTGTGGTGACCCCTAATGGGAGCAGCCGAAAGAAGAAGAAGAATTCTCAGGACTTTTCTCACATTTATATCACATAGATGTGGGTGTCTGGTTGCAGTGACTATGGAAATGAGGCCTTCTCTCATTGCTGTTTCTGAATTTCTAAATTTGCACATCATGACAACTTGCCAAATACTGCACTCTGTTAAGTGTAACATTGTACACACGCCTAGACATCTGCGAACAACAGTGTGGATATGCAGTTCACAGCATGGCTCCAGGGGGGTATTTGTAATTTCATGTCACCTAATTGAAATGTAGTCACCATAATTCATGTTTTATTAACAGCATCTATTCAGATTCAGGACTGCCACTTTTCACACTTCAAAGTGCAATGCCTAACATTACAGTTACAGTCTTCTTCTTCTTTCAGCTGCTCCTGTTAGGGGTCACCCCAGCGGGTCATCTGTTTCCATTTCTTTCTGTCCTCTGCATCTTGCTCTGTCACACCAACCACCTGCATGTCCTCTCTCACCACATCCTAAACCTTATCTTAGGCCTAGCTCTTTTCCTGTTACCTGGTAACTTCATCCTTAGCATCTTTTTCCCAATATACTCTGCATCCCTCCTCAGCACATGTCGAAACCAACATGATCTTGCCTCTCTGGCTTTGTCTCCAAACCTTCCAACATGGGCTGACTCTCTAATATACTTATTCCTAATCCTGTCCACCCTCGTCACACCCAGTGCAAATCTTAACATCTTTAACTCTGCCACGTCCAGCTCTGACTCCTGCCTTTTTGTCACCATTATATCTATAGTATATATGTTAATCTGCCCTGCTGTTGTCACAACATCTGGCACACCTGAGAATGAGTGTGACTAAAAAGTATCTGCCGTTTTCCTCTGATTTGTTATCTAGTGAGACATGTCAACAAAAGGTAAGGAAAGTGCCCCTTTCAGAGAACAAAATTGGTATGTGGAGGAGAGCAAAATCTTCCTGCACATATTACACAAGAACTACAACTAGAGGCTCTTCCAGGAGGGCTGAGAAGATCCTGAGTGCAAGGCTGAAACCTGGAATGGTTTGGGCCAGGTGTTGACATGTGCCACCAGGATTCCACCCTTGGAGGAACAGTGTGGTCTCATCATTATGATGACATAGAAGGACATCATCTTAACCTCCTGGGCCAATCAGAGGCTGAGGTTAAAACACAATCACCATCTATTTGCTGTAAGCATCTCTTGTCTTATGTACACATTCACCCTACCAGGATGTGCCATCCACATAGTTTACACACTGTTGTTTGTCTTTCAATAGCCAATGAAACTATTGTAGGGAATGGGTAGCTGTTCATTGTATCTGTACGTCTCTCTGTTTCTCCCCTAACCTCTTTCTCATTATCATTTTGTATTACATGCATTTGTTTTTCTCAATATTTTATTTATCTTAATATATTTTACAGTTACATGCAGCAGCATTAGACCTGCAGTCATCCCTCAAGAAGGCTTGTCATTCACCCATAGAGAGCAACAGTGACAACACCAGACACAACCACTGTATCTGGGCCCCAGGCTGACACTGTCACCTCCACACTTCCTGCAGCTCTTGCAGAAGGCACTTCAACCATCCCTGGACAGTGGTGCTCTTGTATCTGCCAGTAGCAGTGAAAGTGGAGGTGACAACTTTGTCACTTATTGCCAACTGACAGATCTAGATTGGAAACCTGGCACAAGGCTAGATGCCGCATAGGCCTCTCAGAGAACCTCCTCTTATGACTCATTGAATCTTATCCTTGCCACACACTGGCTTGCTCATCTGAGCCAGGGCCCAGTAATGTGACAGCTCAGGGAGAAAATTTGCTCTTAGAGGGTCTCAGCTGTCACGGATAGCAGCTGTGCAGTCTGGAATCCTCACCCTATCTCTGTCCTCCTAGCCCCTTGTTTTCTGTCTGTGTATCCCCATTTGTTGACCATTTTTTCCTATCAACATTGTCTTCTGTCTGTTTATTCGATACCTCTGTTTTTATTTTGTTTTCACTCCCTTATTGTGTCAGCACCTACCTGTCAGTCTTGTCTGCCTTCTATGTATGTTTGAGTGCCCCTGTTACCTATCCTAACACTCTTACCTTCCTCTTACACACACATATATATATATATATATATATATATATATATATATATATATATATATATATACACACACACACACACACACACACACACACACACACACACACACACACACACACACACAAACATATGAACTAGGCCCCTGACCCCAGAAAAAAAAAATGTTTACCCCATCTTCCCCAACAACATCCTGCTCATTCCTTAGATTTTTACCTAATTTTCTACCCTCCACTTTCTTTTTTTTTTATCATTTTCTTATACTCCCATTGCCCCCTTTTAATTTGGTCAAAAATAGACACACCTGAATCAGGGCCCTTTAAGGCTGTCAAGTTACTTCTCTTTTCTGCTCCTGCTGTACCCTCAGGATAACACAGAACTTCATTGAGGCATGTGAACTATGGATTCCCTGCAGCCGTACATGCTGCAGCCACAAGCGAGATATTTAATAAGCTCATTTCCTGCCACTGATTTCTCTTGCTATGCATGACTAAGGAACACTGGGCCTTGCTACACAGACAAGGTAAACAGAGGTGGGCTGGCAGAGACCACACTACTTTTTGAAACTTAACCATTATTTACCAAAAGTACGTTTTCTAAAAACCTTACCTTATGAAATATTAAATTTTCTAGATCATGATGTGAAGGACCATAGTTCAGCACACTGGCTAACTTCCAGAGATGTGCTGTGTTAGTATAATGAACCATTTTACTTGGGACAGCTATTCACATTAGGAATAGCAAGTTGATTTTTTTTAAGTTTTACTACAATTCCACATAATTAAATTGTATAAAGTTCATTGACAGCCATTCTAAAGCTTATTGTCATATGATGAATCTGACATTCATTGCTTTAGTAGGTATATTTGATGCAGTTATCCAGAGAAGACAAGAGAAGAGAAACTTACTTTTAAATGTATATTTGATAACACTCCATCATGCTCCCAAAAGTAAAGTCACAAGACAGTACTACCAGAGTTCACCTTTGAGAGATCTTGATTACACGTGCGGGTGCAATGCTCAGTCTCTAATTAAGTGTGCAGCAGTCATATAACAAGTTGTTGAGTGATTTACACAAATAGTCTACAAATATTGCTTCTCTCCCTAAATTACAGTAAGAAGACATACCTAAACTTAAAGTCAGATACGTCAGTATTGTCAGCACTTAATGATCATTGGTGTAAAAAAAGAAGGTGGCTTGGAAAAATATGTTTATAAAAGAATACTTCTGTCATTAAATGCATACCATAACATCTGACATCACCATAAATACAAATAAGATTCATACAGAATGATCAAATAAGTACACACACACACACACACACACACACACACACACACACACACACACACACACACACACACACACACACACACACACACTGGTTTAAAATTACAGATTTTCAACAACTTATTTTTATGACTGCCACAGTTATGTTCTAGTTTGAATTATTTTTGTGTGATACTAGTGTACTGCTTGTATGCATGCAGGATTTCTCACATCTCTGTGAAATTATTATTTTACATTGTATTTTTAGTCCCTTATACCTAAGCATTTTGAACACGTGTCAGGAAGTGTTTGAGGGTTAGCCACAAATAAAAATGTATGTGTTGTCTAGGTATCTGTCTCAGAAAACAAAACTGTTTTGCTTACTTTAAATTTTTTTTTGCAGGTAGAGATGAGATTTACTTGTAAAATATGTAAAGCCCTCTCAAAACTATTTTATGTATTAAAAAAATCTGCTGAATGAAAGCAAATGGAATGAATGGTTCTGCTGCAATGCGAGATGTACCTTCAGGTTATGTGTGCGTCATGAAATATGGGTAGATCAAAGCAGAAAGGGTAACCAGCAATTAAAACTGAATTCATGGAAGGAAAAGTGATGGCTTTTAGCAGTCGACATCTATTCCTAGAAACATGAAGTGTGTAAAGGTGTGTGGGAGTCGGAAGGGAGGCGGTGGGGCAAGAAGGGCTGGGATAAGATGGAAGCAGGATTTCAAAGAACTGCGAAGTAACCAGCAATTAAAGCTGTGTACAAGAGAAGAGAACCAGTAGTACAACTCGGCAGAATGTTTTCAACTGTCTGACACTCTATCTAGACAAGACCAGATGTGAAAAATGGCATTTGAATGCTGCTTTCACTAGTTGCATTCTTAGTTGTCAGTTATGGAAGACATTCTCATCATTGGTTCAGCAAATGCAGTTCATGTGAAAATGTTGGGGGTTTGAATGTCAGATGTTTAAAGCAACAGCACATGCAGTCAGGAAATGATTATCTAAGTTCTACAGTTTATCTGAGAGAACATGACCATAAGTTTCTAAAATGACTATTTGTATGTCATTATAATTGTGCATGTCTTTTTTATACAGGTAAGATGTATGGCTACTCTTTTAGAGCTGATACCAGAGTGTGTCTGGCACACACACACACACACACACACACACACACACACACACACACACACACACACGCGCGCGCTCACACCTGTAGATAGACACACACATAAGTACATGCACATGCCCACACACACACACACGCACACACACACGCACACACACACGCACACACGTACACACGTACACACACATAAGTACATGCACATGCCCACACACACACATGCACACACGCACACACACACACACACACACACACACACACACACACACACACACACACACACACACACACACACACACACACACACACACACACACACACACACACACACTGGTTATTCTGTTTGTACTTTTGGATTGCATTTGTTTTTGGATATATGAGCAATACCATCTGTTTCAGATCGGTTCTTTGTGGCATGTTGCAGAGATGAGTTTTTTATTGATGTTTATGTTACTGGCAAAAGCAAAAAAAAAAAACCCCAAAACAGATCAAAATGGGTGAACTGTATGTTCTGTGCAGGAGGGATGGGTGTTAGTTGCCGGTATCACAGAAACATTGGTCAGAATTAAGATGGGGTGGGACTTGGAGGTGCTTGGGTATAGGGTATTCATAAATGAAAGAAAAGGGAAAGTTAAAGATGAAATAGCAATTTACATAAAGGATGGCATGAAGCATGAGGAGTTATAGAAGGGGAAACCCCACCCCATAGGATGGCATGTTATGGAGCTGAGTCATTAACCAGAACAAGAGCCCTGGTCAATAATGTAGGGGACAGGAGGGAATAATAATGGATCAATAAACTACATTTGCCCTAAGACACTTTAATGGTAGAGAATGAGATTTTTTAAGGGGGACAAAAGGAGTAGCTTAGTTGGATGAGGATTATAGTGAAGGGAGAAATCTGAATCTGGCAGAAATAGACTGGGAAATTCAAGGCTCAAGGGAAAGAGAGAGAAAGATAAACAGAGACAGAGAGAAAGATGGAGGCAGAGACAGAGCAGCAGGCAACTGTTTTTTTCTGGACCAAAAGGACTCAGCCAACTGCTGCATGACTGCACCAAAAAGGATATGATTTTAAATGCAGTCTTGACCATGACAGAGGTTGACAGGGATGTCCTGGCATGGACACCATTCACCAACACTGGTAATGTACCTGTGTGTTTTAGAATTAGGGGAGTAAAACCAGAATGATAAAGAAGGTGGTGAAATATTTCAGGGGAGAGGATTATAGTAAACTGAAGGAATGAGGTAGATGTGAGTTAGGAGACTGGGTACAAAGTGAAGAAGAACACAAGCTATGGGAATCATTCAGGGATTCAGTACTCTGGGTTATAAACAGCGGCACGAGAGAGAGAGAGAGAGAGGCAAACATGTAAACAAAAGCAAAAAAAAATAAATAAGGCCAATGTGGTTGTACAGCAATGGGAGACTGGCAGTTTAGGCAAAATATAAAGCCTACAACAGGTAGAAGGGAGTTATTCAAGGTGGATAATTAGAGTACAAAGATGCAAATAGAAGCTGAAAGAAATTTAAGAAATTTGTCAGGATTCACGTGATACAGCAATGGTATATTTAGGAAAATATGGCAGGATGGAAGAAGGAGAAGAAGAGCAGACCTGGTTAAACTGAATCAAGCTGGGGGGATGGAGGTAAAAAAGACTAGGAAAACTGAGAGACAATGAAACAATACAGTGTTTTAATTTGTATAAAGGAAAACAGGGAAAGTGCAGTGCTGGTCCATGGGCAGACACCATGATAGGCATGGAGGATGGTGAGAAGGATGTGGCTACACAAGGACCAGTTAGGCCATGTCCCAGGGAACTCATTAGGCTGGCCAGTGCACACATCTCTGACTGAGGCTTTCAATAGATCACTTGCTACAGTGGAAGTGCCCACAGTCTGGAGAACAGTAAGTGTGTTACTCTTGTACAAGGAGGGGATAGGCATGAGAAATCCAGTGAATCCAGGGTCTGTTAGCCTAACAGTAGTGGCGGAAAAATACATAGAAAATCTTGAGGGAAAAGATGGTTGTTTTTCTTGAGAGTAAACATCTTCTGGTCAACAACCAGCATTATTTCATGGATAGAAGTTGCTCTCAGATAATCTTAATCCAAATGTATGACTGATTATAAGAAATTGTGCCAATAAAGTACCAATAGATATTGTCTACTTGAATTTCACCAAAGTCTTTGACTCAGTGCCACAAACACAATCAGTCATCATGAAAACTGAAATGGCTTGGGGTAGGTTTAAGACTAAAGGACTGAACTTGTGCATGTCTGAATTTTAGGATAGAAATGGTTAGAAGAACAATGTGTAGAAGAATGAGTTCTGTATGGGTTGGTCCTGGGTCTGGTACTCTTCATTGTTTTCATTTCAGACACATCTCATGGAAAAAAGGAAATGGCAGCCTCTTCTCTGATGCTGGAAACTTGTGTATAACAATGAGGGAAGGGGGTTGAGATTAAGCAAGGATTTAAAATGGTTGACCAAATGGACTGAAAGGAGGCAGTTGACACAATGCAGACAAATGCAAAGTATATAAAGTACCTGCACCTGAGCCACAGCAACCTTGGAGTGAAATATTATTATTATTATTATTATTTTACATTTGTTGACTGGGAAAATCCGACTGGATGCTTGTCCATTTTCAGCGGAGGCCCGGGGAGAAAAGCTCCACTGTAAAATTCAGCTAATTATTACAAGCAATGCAGAGGCATTCACATTCATAGAGAGTAACAGATTTAACATAGCTAAGTAACATATTATTCATGCTTAGTTCAAGTTTACATATCAGGTATGAAGGTTGACATAAATCAGTTTAAGGCAATGTAAGATTCAAGTTTAACAGTTTTGGATAGGATACACTCAAGTATTCATTTTAAGATTTAGTTATTCCATACTAGTGAGGTAGAGTAGAATAGAATAGTGAAGGAGTTGGTAGGTGGGTAGGTAGGTAGAGGGGAAGAAATTGTAACTGGATGTTAGGTAGTGGGAATAAGTAGTAGGGGAGCAATAGGAAAGATAGAAAGGATGTTGGGATATGTATGAGAGGCAGGAAAAAGAGGTGTTAGTTTGAGTAGTTGATGTAGGGGTATAAAGTGTAAGGTGGGTGGGGGGGTTAACCAGGTGGTGAGCATGTGCAGATCCATGAGTGCCTTGAGGTGTTCCTTCAATAGTTTTTTAAATGTGTCCTTTGAGACAGCTGAGGTAATAGACGTGAGTAGGGAGTTCCAGATTTTGCTAATATAGTTGGGGAAGAGGGAGTCACCTGCAGTGTTGCTGGTTTTTGTAATCTTAATTAGTCTTTTGTTGCTAGAGCAAAGTTGTCTGGTATTAGCTTGGGGTACTAGCAGATTAGCCAGGGTTTTGTCTGGGAATAATAGGAGGTTGCGGGCAAAGGATAGTTGATAATAGTTCAGGAGATTAGGCAATTCAAGCCAGTAAATAACAACAGGGGATAGTGTAGTTGATTTCCAGTGGTGTATTGAGAGTTAGGTGATGGGGCCAGCTGTCCCAGGTGCATAGGGTTAGTTAGGGGAAGTGAGCAGTGGATGTCAATGCCAGTATTATGTTTGCTGTCAGAACTGAGGTTCTCCACTACTCTGTGTGTGGCATAAGCTGTAACAGCTGCTTGTTACAAATGTAGCAAGCAGTGTGCTACATTTTAAAAGAAAAAGATCATTTTTTTTTTGCTCCTGTAGTCAGTGTTAATGATCATGGATCTAGTGAGGAGATCCTGATTGTGAAGACTGTAAATGTTTTTAATGTTTGTTTTTGTTTGTTTGTTTGTTTTGTTTTTTGTTTTTTGCTCAACTCTGAAGGATGGGGAAAAACTGACCTGGCTTTCTCCATGCTGCCTGCTTTTTTTGCTCCTCAGCTTAAAGTTGGATGAGGTGCCAAATAGAGGACAACACTGAGCACAAAAATACCTAGCTTCATCTCTACTAATGCCAAGAGAGCAGGAAAAGGACCTAGAAGTGTTGAGCACAGCAGAACTGGTCCATCTAGATCCGAGTGAGAAAACAGGAGCAGCAGCAAACAGAATGTTTGGGTTTATCCATGAAATGAAAATGTCTGATGTGCTAAAGCCATTATATTTGATCACACCACTTGGATGCTGTGACAGCTCATTTTGATAAATTGTTGTATGCAAAATAAAAAATTACTAGTTCATAAGGTTGCCAACTGTCCCTGTTTGCATAGGACAGTTCCTATTATGGCAGTTTGTGGCATGTGAAAAAAAAAACACAAAAAATGGCAAATGTCTTGAAATTTTAGGACAAAAAATGTTTCCTAAGTTTCCCCCTAATAACTGCAAAAACAATTGTTTGGTGTGTAAAACAACTTGATATTACATGAAACTATAGAACCAACTCATGTTGTAACTAGAGTGAGATTTTTATTTTGTCAGAAGAGGTGAAATCCAGTCCTTTGCACATGTTTTGAGAATAGTTTGTCATGCGAAATCTCACATTTCCTTAAAATAATCTCACTTTGGGTATGTACAGCATGAGCAATGCATTAGAAATTGCATGCTTTTATGTTAGTTTAAAGTAAAGTAAAGAAGTGTGTCATATTCTGTTGCGGCCTGGGTCTCCACACAGAAAAGGTGAAGACTGAACTCATGGTATTATAAATAATAGTGCTTATGTAATGCAAATGAGTTTGTTGCTGCTGGTATTTCTACAGGTGGCTGAGGTGAAATTCCCTGAGTGTCACTGACCCAAAGCATAAAACCCCAAGGACAATTATACTGATCTCTGTTGCTTTATAGAAAATCGCTGCCGGTATGATTTCTAGGTGTGTGCCAGCACTGATTCCCTTCTTTGGGACATTTCTCCCTTCTTTGAGGAGCTGCAACTGTGGATTTGGCATATACAAGTTGGGGGCATGACCCTCACATCAGGAGTGCAGGATGACTTTCTTCCCTACAAAAAAAAAACACTTGAAATAAACCTTTTTGCCACTTCCAGCATTTCTGATGCTCATAGCTTTGCCATTCAATGATTCATAGTAGAACTGTTGGCTCATTATTCTGAGGTCAGAAATGCTGTTGGGTAATATTAATGAATAAGAAATTGTTGAGATATATGAATTATTTCATTCTGGATTTGTATGTAGGATCTTTGCTTGGAAAGCACACTTTGAAACATAGCCACGAACAAACATGGCATATTAATTGTGAGGTTGCAGATGAAATTATAAAAATGTGCAAGTGTAAAGATAAATCAAAGATAAAATACTTGTAAAAGATGGAAGGGTTGTACTAATTAAATGTTATTTTATGACTTGCAGCTTTCAGTAAGTTATAAGGTGTCATGCTGTTTTAATGGCTATTAATTCATGGCAAAGTTAAGACAGCACCTAACTCTTCTTGAGTTATCTCTTGAAAAACGTACACACATTCCATTAGCAGTAAGAGATGATAAGCAAATATTGTTATTCTTATTAAACTTGAATGCACAGTGCTATTAGGGAAAACACTATTTGTTTATGCATTTATTCATTTCAGATTGAATTTGGTAGCTTAGTGTGTAAACTAATCACAGAAAACATCAACTTTCAGCTATGCTGTTGTATAGAGAATCCATGTTCCCCAGTCACTCTTGTATACTTCCTGTTTTTCACAATAACGTCAAGGTCAACTGCAGTTAAACAGTTTTGTGCAGTCACCTATAAAGTTATTAATACCTGGTTCTGGACAGAAATGAAAAAAAATTGGTAAAAGAAGAAAGATGAGTGAAATTGTTTGAAAAGACTGCAACTGACATGGTGAATGGAATTCAGGCTATAATACAGGGTCCACTTTAGTTCACCGAATGATCAGATGATCGAATGCTGTTAGGTTGAACCGGCAAAATAGTGAATGGCCGGAACAGCGAATTTTTTTCCCAGGGAAAGAAATTGCTAGGCAATCCATCCGGGTTGTGCTGTTTCCTCCACTGTAGTGCAATCTCGGAGTTGGTATATTTAAGTAGAGGGGTTTGGATGCATAGCCCCCCACTTTATTTAGTGTTTTTTTTTTTTTTTTTTTTTTTGGAAACAGCGATTTTTTCCCTGGGAAAAAAAATCGCTGTTCTGGTTGTTCGCTGTTTTGAATATTTGAGATTTAGGGGTCGATATAACAATGTTCGATCATCTGATTGTTTGTTTTTATAATATAGACCCGTAATGCAGCCTTACAACCACCAAGCTGTAACAGGTGTTAGATGAACCGCATCAGGAATTATTCGTGGCAAATTTCAAATTAAGAATAGAGGCAGTGACTGCTAAACTAGATGGTTATGCTGACAAAGTGAAGGAAAGGGTTAAAGGTATGGTGTAGGCCTTGAATTCCCATGCTTCTCATGCTGGAACCATTGAAGAACTGCTTAGTTAGAGGTGCTTAAAGAAAAAGAGGTAGACAATGAAGACAGGGCCTGAAGGAGGACCATTTGGACTTTATATTGGTGGCTCTTAACAGCGCCTCTATACAACACTTGCAGATTTTGTTGATTATGTCACAAAGAAATATTTGCTATGCTAATTTGCTTTAGTTCCAGTATAAGCTAAACATTTATAAAATGTATATAAAAAGATTTGACTAAATGGTTTATTAACAATTTGGCTGAACCATGTTTACTGGTACAGCTAATGGCTATCTATATTAAACTGATGCCTTTTAGGAGTGGTCTTGTACCTGTAGATTAAGGTGCTTGTTAGAACTTATTTTGTGGCAAAGGTTTTCACAGTCATTTGGAGAAAGATGGGGGCCTGCACTTTCTTTGGACACTACTGTATAGAAAGCTGCCCTGCATTAATAAGATATTGAAACTATGTAGATACAAATGAGAATTTATATTTTTATCTCCAAGGTAAGTTTGTTTATGTCATGTTATGAAGTTAGTGATGTAAAATATTAACAACAGAGCAGTTTGATTGTATATTGTAATAACCAGACTGTTTGTAGGTACTTACCAGGCTATTGATCTTTTAGGATCTAAAAAGTCTTGTGTTACATTTCCGTGGTAGTTTTTAGCCCTTATATTTGGCATACAAATAACCTACGGGCAGGCAGAACAAGGACATTTTGGGAGATTTACTTGTTACCTCTATACATGAGAGACATGGATGCTAAACCAGGGGTGAATTTGTAGTTTGCCACCCATGTGTTATTAAATAAGATAAATGTATGCTTAACTGTGATAATATTAAGGGGATGTATATAAGCACACATTATTTAAATGAATATAGGGAGTAATGGATTGTATGTCTGACACTTAGCGAGGAAGGAAGTTGTTTATTTTCTTCCTTTTCCTGTTCTAGTTACCTATGGATAACCATGCTGGTAATGATTTTCCTGTTAGCTGGCTGAGTTAATCAGATTCTGTTTTTTGAAAATAGTCTAATATTGATACATTACTTGGGACAATGCAAAAAAAGTGATTCTAGGTCAATTTTCTTATTGAAACCACAGGCTAACTGTTTATAAGGGGATATGATTTTAAGTAAGAATGTGGCATTTAGAAAGCTGCAATAGATTAAATTTGTAATACATTGTAGATGTTTTTTAACATAGAATGTTAATGGGTTGGTCAATCTAGTTAAAGAAACAATGTGCTCTATTATTAGCAAAAGTTGGCACTTTCCAGTATGCCTCACCGGGACATGTATTAAGATGAGTAGGAACATAATACATTAATGAACGGTTATGGATGGATCATGGGGTTACCATCTAAATTTCAAGATGCAAGAAGCTTAATAGTTATGTTATTAATGACCTTGGATGATAAAACTGTAGATTATCAGGGATGCTATGTTAGGGTGAAGGGATTTATTGGTTCAAACTTTATTACCATCGTTAATGTGTATATAACCCCTGGCAAAACACAATCAGATTTTTGAGAAATGATGAAGGAGGTGATTGCTGTTGAAGAAAGAATTCTTATTTACTTATGAGACTAGAATTTTGTAACAGATAGATATTAGAGGTCATCCCCAAAGATATCAAGAACCACATTTAAGGCAATATGTGAGTATGCAGGCTAAAGTGATAGGTCTAGATGCATTCTCTGATATTTAACATGAGTTAACTTAATATATTTCTAACCCACTAGTCTTCAAAACATCTCTAAAACAGCACCAGAACAACTCCTGGGTTTGTGCATGCTCTGCTGTTACTTTTCTGTTCCTCCTGCATTACATTCCTCTCTATGACTAACCCAAACCAGAAAAAACAATTATTGTGCATGTGTATTTTGAATTGTATGCATTACATGTAAATATTTCACCTTCTTACATGTCTTTATTCATAGTATCTGCCTCTACTTAGGGTATATTTTACTTGTATTTCACTGCATTTATAGTTTTTTGTATTGCTCTCTCTAATGTTTGTACATTCATGTTGCTACACTTTATCTTATTGTGATGCTCTGTTAATAATGTTTGCACATTAGAGTTTGAAACTGGACCTTTTCTCCTCGGGCCTCCACTGAAGACAGGTTCTTCTTGACCCAGTCAGATCATCTCGGTAAACAAATGTCAAATAAATAAATAAATATTTAACTCAACTAGCTGCAAATCAACACTGAAACCAGTTAAGGGATGAGATTCATACACAAGTTCTCTGGAGCTGCACAGTGGAAATGTCAAGGATCCTGTAGTGGTGACGCAGCCTGAAGCTGCTTAGATATGAATCAGGCTTGTACAGAGGCTGTAGTGGGTGAAAAGGAGTTCATAACAATTAGTGAGGCATTATTATTGAGGCAAGTGGCATTAGACAGTCTCAGTGGAAGTTATGCTATCAAAATTCATGTGACTGGAATAACCAATGTCACAACAAGAACACCTAAGTGTGCATGAGGGTAACCATTTCAAATACTGCGACCTGCATGAGCTAGACTTGTAATGTGGAGACTGAATTGATAAAATCTGGACTTACATAGCACAGCGTCTGTGAACTTTAGTCAAATTGTTCTTCAAACAGAACAACTGCATTACTGCTCTGTTTTTGCTAATCTATTTCAAAGGAAAAACTGATTTACTGCTATTTTATAAATTGTCTTGTTTTTGAGTTTTGTTCAGTGTGACTGTCTACTAGACATTCACGGAAATACCTCAGGGTCTGAATGTACTGTTCGCGCTGCATAGCGTCGTAGAACTTGAGTCAAAGTGTTTTTAACATAGAACAACTGCATTACTGCTTTTTCTCTGCAAAACATATAGAGTTTACTTAACGTAACTGACTATTAGACTCCTATGGAAATTTGGCAGATTTGAATGTACTGTTGGCGTCATTGTTACTCACAGCTAATGTTTGCTGAACAATATTGGTTGGTGCCTTTGACTACTAATAGGATACTCTGGTACTTATAACACGTTTACTGTGCTGTTATTTGTTGTTTAAGGGTGCTTGGCTATTGTTACACTTACCTGCTGACTATTTTTGTAAAAGGCTATAGCTTTGGGAAATGTATGAGTCTCATTAGCCTTAGAACGTCACTTACTATGATATTAAACCACTGTCTCTCTCCCCTATTTCCATCCTAGATAGCCCCCTATGCTAACTGCTCACCGCGTGGCACCCAGGCTACCTACGCTGATCTGACGGACTCCCTCCTAGTGCGAATGCACCTACCAACTTCTAATAAATAACTGACACTAGATGTATAACACCCAGTGTTTTAGGGTAAATAATAATCCTTGCTTCATATTTCCTAGTCAGGAAGCGCTCCGTTGGCAGGAATCAGACAGTACCTCACCAAAAATCTGCCTCTGTAAATATATTGCCAAGAAGTAAATCCAGGAAAATAGGCAAGCATTTACTTTAAATAATTGACTACTGCACCTAAAACCAGATACCTTTAAGACCCTGCTAAGTCCTTGTGGTGTAATCCCCGCTCCGCTTCACCCTCGCTTTGCTCGGGCTCGCACCGCTCCCCACCCTGCCCCCTTATCCCACCCGCTCCAACTACCTCTACTTTTATTAGGTCGTCTAGCCCATCCCAAGTTCTATTCCACCAATTACAACTGTCTCCCACTCTGTCACTTTCCCCTCCCACATTTCTGACTCTCTATACTACCAAAGATATTCTCCTTGTCCTACCACTATACCATGGATAAAAACACATACTCTATCATCCCCTTTATAGTACCACTCCTTCTTATTCCTTATCTTTTAACTAGATATGAAACTCATACACTCTCAGGTATTCCCCTCCCCAAAAGACATACCTCCTCACATTCAAACTATCCCTCCAATCTTATCTCTCCCTCTCTCTACTCTCCTAATACCCTAGGCTCAAAGATAGTCCATCCCACCCTCTACCACCCCAAGGCAACCACAACTAAAACTAACCTTAAATTACTATTTAAACTCCAAAGACTACTAGACCACCTGAAAAAATGTATCACTAAAGATGGCGATATCCACCCCAACCCAGGTCCTAACACCGCCCGAGGCTCTGTACCCTTGAATTCTGCCGGAAGTTCTGCTGGCTCCCTCCTTATATTTCACCTCAATCTAAGAAGCATTAATAACAAAGTTCACAACTTACATGCGTTGCTAGCTACCCACTCCCCTGACATTATGTGCCTATCGGAAACATGGCTCAAACCAGGCACTAAGGATGAAGAAATTATCCCACCCGGGTATAATATCCTTAGGGCTGACCGGTTAACTAAAAAGAGTGGGGGAACAGCTGTCATGTTTAAGAATTCATTGAATGTCATAAGGAATCCACTCCAACCCCCTAAGGTCTCTAACCTAGAACTGATTGCCCTAACGTTATGCTTAAACAGTCAAAAAAGTATTAATCTTGTAGTAATCTATATACCACCAGGAAAGAACTTAGAAAACCTAGAGCAAACCCTCAGCTGGTTAGCCACCAATTTCCCTCAAGAAACCATAGTACTAGGAGACTTCAACATTGACTGGTCCCTCTACTCCAAACACATAAATCCCCACCCTATCAACCTACATGGTTTCTCCCAAAATATTCTATCTCCCACTAGAATAGGAAACGCTCAACAAAAAGAGAGTATTATTGACTGGATTCTTACCAACAAGGGTACAAATAACTATACCACAGGGACCCTTCCCAACGACCTTAGTGACACCTTATTACTTATTTCAGAAAACTCAAATGCCCATCTACTAATCCCCCCCCCCAACCAGACTAATTAGAAACAACAAGAAATTTGTCCCTAACCAATTTCTTGCAGAACTCAAATCTTGTAATTGGTCCATCCTAAAAACTTTATCCCTAGATGAGAGCGTGTCATATTTTAACGACACTTTCCTTAAGATACTTGACTCCCATGCCCCAAAGCGACTTATCAGAACCAAGGTATGAATTGCACCTTGGTTAACAGGAGATACCAAAACTAAAATTAAACTCCGGGACCAAGCCTGGAACAAATGGAGAGCTACCAAAACTCCCCTAGATCGCATTAAGTTTCAACAGCTTAGAAACTCAACAAAAACTGCCATTACTACAGATAAAAAACAATATTTCTGTCACCTCCAGGATAAACATCAGCATAACCCAAAGAAATTTTGGGCTGGATTCAATAATCTCCTCCATCCTGGCAAATCCACCACCCCCACCCCTGAGAAACTCATTGGGAAACATCCAGAAGAAATAGCCAACACCTTTAACTCTTTTTTTACCGAGACTATTCAGTCCCTAGCCAGTCAACTTTCCCCTACTCCCCCACCGGTAACCCTAACTAATGACCCAGACCACCCCTCCTTTAACTTACAGCCAATAACCTCCTATATACATACCCTTCTGAAAAAGCTCAAACCAACCACCCTGGCGGCGGACCAACTCCCAGCAGATTGCTTACAAATTGCATCAGATGCCATAGCCTATCCCATATCAATCTTGATTAACAGAACCATAGCTGAAGCTACCATTTCCTCTATTTGGAAAATCTCCTATATCATCCCTCTTCACAAAGTGGGGACCTTCACGGACACATCCAACTACAGACCCATTGCAATACTGTCTCCACTAGCCAAAATTATGGAACGGTGTGTTCACAAACAGCTCATAAACTACCTCACCCTTAATAGTCTATTGTCCCACATCCAGCATGGTTTTCGCCCCCATCATAGCACAACCACTGCCCTTCTCTCTTTTATTGACTCAGTCAACAACAACCACAACAATAAATTAATATCCTCCGTTCTCTTTCTTGACCTATCAAAAGCCTTCGACATGGTCAATCACCAGCTCCTGCTCCACACCTTGGAAAACTTACATCTTAGTAACCTCACTATTAGTTGGTTTAATGCTTACCTCACTGGTAGAAAACAAGCTGTCCAGTGGCAAAACAAGCTATCTGACCTACTCCCAAATAACATTGGTGTTCCCCAGGGCTCTATACTTGGTCCCCTTCTCTTCTCTGTCTTCATAAATGATCTTCACTCAGTCATCCCTAAAGCCTCCTGCATTCAATATGCAGATGACTCCACCCTGATCTGTTTTGACATCTCTCTCACCAAACTCCAAGCTACAACCCAGTATTGCTTTACTATAGTTGAAAAATGGTTCTCAAAATTAAAACTTTTACTAAATCCTACTAAAACCAAGTTACTGCTATTTTTTCCCTCTGTATCTACCTGCCAAGGTAAAGAACCTCCAAATGCCAATAACCCTACCTTCCACGTGGTTTCCACCAATGGCACCATCATAGAGCCTGTCTCCTACACCAAACTACTCGGTGTGACCATCGACCACAAGCTCAAATTTGATATGCACATCAGCTTAACCATCAACTTTGTTAACAAGAAACTCGGTTCCATGTATAGAATAAATAACTTCTTAACCCCACAGACCAAACTAACTATAGCTCACACCCATCTCCTCTCCACCCTCCTATATGCCTCCCCAATATTTTCATTCCTCAAAAAGAGTGAGCTAAATAAACTCTCTACAGCTTATAACCATATAGCCAGATTCATAACAGGGATGCCTTATCGAACCCACCACTGCCTAAACCTAAAGGCACTTGAATGGCTAGAACTGCCCAACATTCTCAAAATCAACCAACTCACTGAGGCATTTAAGATAATTAACCAACCAGACAAAACCCCCTCACTGAATAAAATGCTTACCCTCTACTCCAACCTAACCTGCCTCAGATCTTCTAAAAGTGTCCAGGTACAAACCGTCAAATCTAACAACTCTGGAGGTGATGCTCTCTACGCCAACTCCATTGGTAGGCTATGGAACTCCCTCCCAACCAGCCTAAGACTTATGACCTCGCTTAACCAATTCAAAAAATGCCTCAAAGAATTCCTCAAGTCCCACTGGCTATGCCCCTGTACCAAACCTGGCTAACAAAAAAGTCCGGGCCTTTACCACCCCAGATTTTAACCTCTTCCCTCTTGGCCGTACAATTGAAACATGTGAGACTATTTACTTAAGTTCTGTGCCTGTTTTTTACAGTATGTAAAGCCAAATGTTTATTTTTATTCTCTATTTTAACTGTATGTAAAGCCAATCATTATTTTTATTGACTTTTTCATTATAATGTTTTCATCTGTACCTTATGAATTGTACCTTCTCTTCTTCTTGGAGCTTTTCTCCCCGGGCCTCTACTGAAAATGGACATGTATCCAGCTAGACTAGCCCAGTAAACAAATGTAAAATAAATAAATAAATAAATGTCCAAGACTGCTGTTCCTCAGAATATGCCCTTTTCTCTGAGGAATTGTGATCTCAGAGTGTGTGTTGTAATTATACTATTAAGTTTTCAAAATATTTCTTCTGCCATTCTACAGCAGTATACAATGCAGTCCAATCTTGTGACAGGTTAGCGCTTAGGTTTTAAATTATTGGAATGTGATCAGA
The DNA here is from genome assembly GCF_019279795.1 of Protopterus annectens. Taxonomy (NCBI): domain Eukaryota; kingdom Metazoa; phylum Chordata; order Ceratodontiformes; family Protopteridae; genus Protopterus; species Protopterus annectens. Next base: position 66,657,334 of record NC_056725.1, read on the forward strand.
TAATGCAGGTAAACCCAAGCGTGAGCAGGCACAAATCCTTTCTGTATAAAGTCCAACCAGATGAAAACCAAACACTTCGAGTAAAAAACAGATTTTAATCCACAATCAACGATAAAGGACAAATAGATGAGCGCTTTCGCAATGTTGCTTCTTCAGATCTATAACAAACTCATCAAGTAGCACCCTAATATATACTTATTTCAATCAGATGTTTTAACAAATTAAACAATTAGTGTAACTAATTCACAAGCTTTAAAGGAACAGATGCACTCACAATAAGCATGTATATACAACTGAAATGCATAGGTGAAAGCACCTATAATAAAAAGCACACATATATATAACAACTACATACTCTAATAAATACATAAAACAATAGAATATATAAGAAAGACTACAACTGTTTTATGAATAAAAACATAATAAAAATATAAAAGGATATATTAAACTCAATTACAATAAAATCATTGTCATCTAATATTCTTTCTTTGCCTCAATTTTGGTCTAATTGAGGCCCTCTCATTCAAACCACAACCTTTATCTGCTTTTAATGATATAATCCAATCTGTTTCCTTACTCTCTGTGTAAGTTTTAATGTCTCCTCCTCTTGGGTTAGGAGTTATTACTTCCAATACTTTGAACCGAAATACATGCTGAGCAGTGTTCATCATAAGGTGTTTAGCCAGAGCATTATGTGTTGTACCCCTTTTCATATGATATATATGCTCTCTCATTCGGTCTCTAAGTGGGTGATTAGTCTTGCCCACATAGAATGAGGAGCATGACTGACAAATGGCTAAATATATGACATGCGGTGTCATACAGTTAGCTTCAGCAGATATACAAAATAACTTCTGTAAATCTGGATGAAAAAAGTGAGGTGTGCTATCAATGAAAGAACAAAAATTGCAATGGCCGCAAGGCTTGGTGTATCCATCTCTCTTATCTCTAGGGCTAAATGTGGGATAGCAAAGCTTTCTTTTTAAATTATTCTTATTCCTATATAAGAATTTAGGTTGATTACCAACTATTTGCTTAAGATCTTCATCCACATGTAAAATATCCCAATATTTACTAATTATTTTTCTAAGCTCTGAATTGTCAGAGGAAAAGTATGTAGAAAATTTAACACATTGTAAACATTCAGTGCTTCTATTTGCAACTATCACAGATTCTTGTGGTCCAAAATAAGGCTCCGCCTTGGTAGATCTTAATTCATAGATGTCATTCAAATGTAAATTAATTTCCATGTTATTATAACCCCTTGTTAATAGCCTATGTTTCAGATCATTCAATTTGACTTCAAAGCCCTCATCCAGGGGATTCAGCCTAGACGCTCTGATTGCTTGGCCTCTCATAATGTTTTTAAAAACATGAGGTGGGTGCATACTAGATCTAAGGAGCAAGGTATTGCTATAACAGCTCTTTCGATATACTCCTGTATTTATAAGGTTGTTGTCTAGCCTCTCAATATACAGATCTAAAAACTCAATTCTATGCAATGAGTAATTCATAGTGAATTTAAGACAAGTTGTGAGGCTATTCATAACAGCATACATGTTATAAAGTTGTTCTACTGACCCTTTCCAAAGCACAAATAAATCATCGACAAAACGTCAATAAAAGATTACATGCTGTTTGAACATTTCTTCACAAAACAGAACATGTTCCTCCCAATGGGCTAGGAACATGTTGGCGTAGCTGTTTGCACATGGTGTGCCCATAGCTACGCCGTCCTTTTGTTTGTAGATTTTATCCTTAAACATGAAGAAATTATTTTCCAAAACTAACTCTAGGAAATGTACAACTAGGTCAATAGACATAGGAGAATAGTTACTGTGTTCCTTTAAATATTCTGTAACATATGTTAGACCTAAGTCATTCGGAATAACTGTAAAAAGAGACTGTATATCGAAAGTGACAAACATATAATCCATTGTGATTGTTGTATTCTTTATACAGTCATACAGTTCAATTAAGAATTGTTTTGAATCCTTCAAAACTACCATATTGCTGTTTAGCACAGACCTAAGGTGCTTCTCAACGTAGACAGAGAGATGTTCTGTGACCCAACCTCGACCTGATACTATGGGTCTCATTGGAGGATTTCTCGGGTCTTTATGTATTTTTGGGAGACCATGTATGACTGGTATAACTGGGGATGAAATAGTAAGATATTCATACAGATCTTTGTCTATTAATTGACCCTCAAAGATGTCATATAATGTATCTTGTATATATTTGACTGTGTGTTGTATGTTCTGTAAGGGAACATGTTCATATGAGTCATCATTCAACATAGAAGTCATCTTATCAATATAATCAGACATATTCATAACAAAAATTTTGCCTGCCTTATCTGCCGGTCTAACAGCAATGCTTGGATCATTCTGTAATTTCTTAAGACTTAATCTTTCTCTGTACATAAGATTATCTTTCCTATACTGCGATTTCCTAATGGTTCTGTTACCATAATATTTATGTAATTCTTCCTCGGTGAGTTTTAAATAGGCTTCAATCAAGGGATGATGTGAAGGTATAAATTCACTCAGGTTTCTAAACTTAAACCCCGTGTTACTGTTAGAATTATTAGTGGAATCTTTGTATATAAATTTTAGCATAACATTTCTACAAAACAGCTTAAGATCCATAACTGTGTCTGTTAGTTGACTTTGACATCTAGGAATGAAATTCAAACCTTTACTTAACAGTAAAATTTCATCATCAGTCAATATAACATTAGATATATTGTGGACTAACGTTTGCTTGTCCACATTTTCCTGAGAGTTTTCTGAGGTGTATATTCCTCTGATAGTTTCCTCTTCTGTCTCCCCCTGCTCATGGAACGAGATCAATGCGTACCTTTCTGCATTCTCACCAGCAGGGGAAAAGACAGTTGAGGGTGTTCATCAGAGGCAGATACTAATTGTATAGTAGTTGTTTTTGGTCTAACTACAGGCTCACTGTTGTGCTGTAGTTGTACTGATTTATCCTTGACTACCTGTACATCCGGATATAAATTATTGTCTGTACTTAGACCAGTGTGCACTAAATGTATGACATCTACTGAGTCATTGCTGTGATCAGTAGTTAAGGTGTTATTATGTATATTGAGATTATCTGCATGGATCTCATTATTATTCTTACTAGTTGAATCATGCTGGCAGATTTCATCTATCTCAGTCTCAGTAACTACACAGTTCATACTTGCTGTTTTCTCTTGCAGGATAGCCCTGTTATTTAAATTCCTATTAGCTGGTCTATCCCGCCTTACCGCTCCCGAAAAACTACTAACTTGTTCTGTTGGTAAAGTAGTTGCTTCGTTATGATTAAATCTAGGCCACATAAAGACATGGCCTTTTTTAAAGTTGTTTATGTCCCTAGTAGATTTGTGGCGCTTTTGCTGCAAAAGTTTTTGTTCAAAGGCTGAGACACTGTCTAACAAATTCTCAAAGAGTGGAAGTACAATGTCAGTTGGAAAGTCATTGAATAACAAACGCTGTTTCTCTGTAATGTCATCTGTTAATTTAGCCTCTTCGGGTCTAAAAAAGTCAATTAAAAGTCTCAAGTATTTGCGACTCACCTCGATGTTTAGTCGCTGCCGTTGGGCTAGTAAATCTGGGTAATCCTTGCCTTGGCTAGGCATCGTGAAAACGCGTAGCCCCCTAGGTATTATATTTTGGTCCAGACAAAACTGGAAATGCATTCTCTGAGTTTGCAAACGCTTTAATTTCATAAAGCTTCTTTCAGTTCCTTCCAGGAGGGCATACAGTTTGTCCGAATCAACGCTTTCCCCTAAGATATTGTCCTATATATATATATATATATATATATATATATATATATATATATATATATATATATATATATATATATGCCCTAACATTTTCACAGGATCTCAATACACATTCACACATTGTAATTATACTATTAAGTTTTCAAAATATTGAATATATAAATATATATAATATTTTATATTTTATATTTATATAAAAAATATAAAAAAACCTATGGGTATTGTGTTGAATAATGATACACGAACAGAATTTGAAGAATTATTCAATAATTTTGGATATCAGTTTATAAATCTTTTAATTAAAAAGAACAATGAGAAGTTATGTAAATTAATTGATGACATTGAAAAAATGAATAAGATTATTTTGGATGATTTGTTATTTGATCAGTGGGAAAGGTTATATTACAAACAGTTTAATGAGGCTGAACGTAAAGCACATAATATTATATCGAATAAGTACAAAAAATTAGAAAGGGATATTTATGAGTATGAGAAGAATTTAGCATACCCCTGGAAGAATGATAGTAGGGGCTATGAAGAAAATGTACATGCTGGTTTTACTCATGAACTGCAAACTGATAATTATTATAATGATGGAGAAGATTCAAATTTTTATGGGGTGAGAAATCAAAAAGCAACAACGAATTGGAAAAGAGGTTGGAAATGGCAGAATCAGAGACAAGGCAGGAGATACACACCTCAATACAATCAGCGTTGGGGCTATTAGACAAGTATAATAGTAGTGAAGTAGATGCTGGGGTTACTGAAATGTCCATGTTGGATTATTTACATATTTTGAACCCCACGGATTGTACAATTGGGTCTCATAGTAGTATTAAGGATATTATCATTAGTAAAAATGATTTGAATATTTTTAACTATACAGATTTAGCTATTAGTGATGATTTTTTTGATTTATTTGCAAAAGGAATGAAATTCGTACCTATCAAGAATTTTAGCACTGTAGATAGTTTAGTAGAAATTAAGAAGTATTTAAGAAAATTGAATTTAGCTATTCTTTTTAATAACAAAAATGAGACAGGATATATAACTAAGTTAAAGAAGCCAAGTGTATATACTCCCCCTATGCATCCTAACCTGGCTTTATATGAAAAATTAGTTACTAAAGATCTGTACTTATTAAAGAATGATAGCTATAGGGGTAAGCACAGAAATAATATGAGTATAAAAGAGAATGAGTTGGTACAGAGACTTACACATGACAGCTCCATTCGCATTATGAAGCCAGACAAAGGAGGAGGTATTGTTATTAAAAATCAGACTATGAACAAAAACAAGATATTTAATATAGTAACTGATTCAGGCAAGTATTCAGCTATATCAGTAAATGAAATTAACATAGGATGCAAAAAAATAGATTTATTTTTAGAAGATTTACTTATTGACGAACGGATCAATTTGAAATTATATCAGTATTTAAAGGTTGACCACCCTACGATGGCTACTATAGTAGGGGTGCCCAAGGTACATAAAAATGTGCTAGATCCCCCATTTTGCCCTATTATTTCTGGAAGTCATTCTAAGACTTTCCCTATGGGGGTAACTATAAATACTTGGTTAAAGCACATATATGAAAAAGTACCCCACCTTACTAAAGATTCATGGAATTTTTTAAGTAATTTGACTCCACAAATATGGAAGGTAGACTTAATACTTATTACAGTGGATGTTGTTGACTTATTTTCAAGTATCCCCAAAGCTGAAGGGCTAGATAGCTTACATAATAGCATTCGCAAATATTCTGGCTTAGATTGGGATCAAGCACAATTAATTTTAGAATCCATGTCTATTATATTGGAACATAATTATATTTATTATGAGGGGGAATTCTATAAGCAAATACAGGGAGTGGCGATGGGAGCCGCTTGTGCCCCTATTTATGCCAACATGGTTATGTTGGACTGGGAAGGAGAAAAACTTTTTAAGAGTAAATATTACAGACATATTAGCTATTATACTCGCTATTTGGATGATTTGTTCATCCTTTGAGATGGCCCGGTTCAACTTATTGAAGAATTTGTTGAATTCCTAAAAACTTCTACAACATTTTTAAGGTTTACCCATAAAATCAGCCATGTTGGTATAGAGTACTTAGATACATACATTACATTGACGAATGATGGCTTTAAATCTAGGATTTATCATAAGGAAACTTTCTCTAACAATTATTTAGATTTTGGAAGCCACCATCCCTACAAAACTAAGAAAAGTATTTTTAAAGGGCAATGTATTTGTGCAGTTAGAATGACCTCCACATACCAAGACATGAAAAAAGAAATTGAAGCTATTACTGAAATTTTTAGATCAAGAGGGTATCCCAGTAAATTATTGTACGAAGTCAGTGAGTATGTGGTGGGACAATGGGGAAATAAATATACCCTGGTATTAGGACAACCATTGTCTTTTACAAAAAGTGTATCTGAGGACAAGGACTTTAGACGGGCTTGTATATTAAAATATACACCCCAGTCCAAGGCTATTAAAAATGTTATGTATAGACATTGGAATGTTATTAGAGCGGATCCAGCACTAGAGGGTATATTAGGAGTAGCTCCAGCATTTGTTTTTAAGATGGGCATCAATATTAAACATATATTTGAAAGACCAAATAAGATTGAACGCCCCCTTGGAGGGCGTATAGGCACTAGGAGATGTGGATGTTGTAGTTATTGCCACACTATTTTAGAGACTGAATCTGTTCAATTAGGAAATGTTAACAAAACTAATATATACACTTGTAAAGGTAATTGTAATACTAGTTTTATAGTTTATTTAGCTTTATGCTCCTGTTTATGTTTTTATATCGGGAAAACTGAACAGCAATTTAAAAAGAGGATATATGACCATCTTTATGCCATTCGAAGAAAAGATTGTACTAATGCCTTATATAGGCATGTAGCAAACACTCAGGGACAACATATGTTTAAATTTGCTATAATTGAACAAGTAAAGACAGAATTTAGGGGAAATAATATGAAAGCTATATTATCGAAGAAAGAAGTTTTGTGGCAATTATATACTGATGCAGCCACTGCACCTGGGCTTAATGATTATATTAGCATTAAGCCCCTTTTATATTAATACAACCACATCTCTGTGTTTATTTACCAGTATGTGATTTGAATGTTTATATCTTAGGTCATATTGGTCCGTGTAACATGTATATTATCTTAATATAGTTTTCTATGTATACTATTTCTTCTTAAATATTTTAAATATTTTAAATATTTTAAACATTTTATATATTCATTTTTATTTATATTTATATTTAATTTATACATACATATTTGCATTAATCAAATTTATACTTATATATTTTTATTATATTACTTGGCCATCAGTTTATATAATTATATATTTTTATATCTATTGTTTAGAAAGACAAAGAATGATTACATACAGATAGGTACGGTTAGAACAGTTTTGCGAATATTATAATTATTTAATAATATTTATTACATTTATAGTTCATATCTTATCTACGTAGAATACTTTTATATTTATTATTTTTTAATAATATTGATAGGTTGTATGTACTCCTGTTGCCAAATCTCTGTCAATATTTTGCATCTTGTATTTTGTATTATGTGCTTTGATTTTCCCAGTAAAATGTTAAAGAACTTGATCCATGTGTTCTTTATATTTAGTGAACAATACATTATAGTACGTGTATAAGCGTATAATTATTTTTAAGTTTAATAATGTGCTTTATGTGCGCTCACAGTAGTATGATCTGAATGTCTTTTACCTGTTAATAGTGAGTTATGTATTTTATTCACGTAATTAAGGTACAGGGTCAGTTATGATATTTTTAAGATATTTTTAAAATATTTTCTAATTATTTATACGAGAGTTCCTTGCACTTTATGTTTTCATGTGACTTGGATTTTCACCTTTTGTAAACAGAAAGTGAAACTGGTTTGAGTCAGAAGAAGTTGATTTATTTGTGTATGTTTTTAAATGTTAAATAAGGATATTGTGTTTTGGCGCTCTTTTTTCTATATATATTTAATTAAGTGGAGAGTTAATTGATTCTGATGAAGTCCACGTTATGTGTGGATGAAAGTGCTTTATCCTAGTACTGATCTGTACTGTTTTGTTGGTGTGATGTCAGTCTTATAGCAATAAAATCGCTGTTGGATATCGCTTGCCTGCGACTGCTTCTTCTTGGTGCTTTTGGTGCTGATTTCGTTATTTTTTTTGAGTTACATAGATATCAGTCACCTTCATGGATTATATAAAGTGCAGGTCATGCATCTGCAATCCAATGGTTGAGGTCTGCTGGTCATGTGATTTAACTACCTATACCATGGAGCCCTTCATGACTGTATGTTGGGTGTCTAGGTCCCAGCACACCTCAGATGTGACCAACCTATGCAACTGATGCCAGGTGACTGGAGGAGACTCCACTGGGCCACTGTCAGAAGAAAACTCCCTTAAGTAGTGACCACTGGCATCTGCAGAGACCTCTACCCCCCTTTAGTGAGAAGCAGGTCTGACATTCACTGGGGACCCAGTGCCAGAAGCATTGACCAATCCAGTCTGAGGTGATCACTGCCACTCCTCAGCAACTGCTTCAATTGGTCTTACAGAAGCAAGAAAAACTAAAAAAAGAAACCTGGTTAGCAAATACACACACACACACACACACACACACACACACACACACACACACACACACACACACACACACGCACACACACACACACACACACACACACACACACACACACACACACACACACACACACACGCACACACACACGCACACACACACACGTACAGCAGTGCACTTGACATATGCACAACCCAATACCAGGATAGTCATTCTTATCTCCTGATGCATCTTTCTATGTTCTCTTTCTGCCCCTACCCTACTGTAACATTAAACAGGAAGATCTTTGTACAATACTGGACCTGGAAAAGTCACGAGGAAAATATGCTTATATGAAAACTCTAATTGTTTAGCCCTAATCTCTGCTTAACACTGGCTGAGTAAGTCAGCCACCAGAGGATGGTATAGTGAAGCCTGCACTGCTCATCAGAAATGAGGCATCATATTGGCTCAGATGGTGCTCATCAAAGTCATTAGAGGGACGTATAAGAATATCTGTCTCTTCTTCAGCCACCATGCAGGAGCACTGCTGTTTGCACTGCCTGTAGTAACCATAGTCACTCAGACAGTTCTGCTTGTCATGCAAAATGGTTGTTGCATACACACAGATGCACAACCGGACATCTCATGACGTGTATCATAATGCAACAATGAGGTGTTCCAATAACAGTTATGTAGCACAGACCTACATTATGAGCTTGTCAGACACCATTCATGAGAATATAGTACACTGTCACAGGAGAGGCAGGCCCAAGCAAAATAGTACTGCTTACATCGACACATAGATGCCAGTGGTCACTACTTAAGGGAGTTTTCTTCTGACAGTGGCCCAGAGGAGTCTCCTCTAGTCACCTGGCATCAGTTGCATAGGTTGGTCACATCTGAGGTGTGCTGGGACCTGGACACCCAACATACAGCCATGAAGGGCTCCATGGTATAGGTAGTTAAATCACATGACCAGCAGACCTCAACCATTGGATTGCAGATGCATGACCTGCACTTTATATAATCATGAAGGTGACTGATATCTATGTAGGTCAGCCTCTGGTACATTGCTGAATCTAGCCATGTACCCTACCCTATCTCCCATCCATGTGTTGTTACTCTGACTGGTGTGTCACTTCCCATACCTTGTTTGTTGTTGAATCATCTCTATTGCCAGGTTTCCATCCTCTGTCAGTCTGTCTGTGTCCATCTGCTGTTGTCCCCATCTTTTGAGTCAATACCATACATGTCTGGTTTGCTTTGTGTTCATTTGTGTGGTCTTCCAACCTTTACTTCTCTCTCAGAACCATTCCTCACTGCCTTTTTCATCAACTCTCCTCTTCATATATGAATAATGAGAGCTTGTTCCACAAAAAGGCCCCCTTCAATTATACCTTATAGTTATCCATGTGTGTTTTCCTCTAATTGCTACTCCCCCTTTTTTTACTTTCCTTGTTTCCATTTCCTGCACATTTGCTTGATGAACTGGGTGGGTACTTTGCTGTACTGGTCCTCTTTGATTTGTCTATCACTGTGCATGGGGCAGAAATGAGGCATGTTGCTGCAGATATGAGCATACACAGCTTCATGATGCCTACTGAAATGCCAGGACTTGAAATCCTGAGTCATGACATGCAGAAAGAAAAGAAAATGCAAGAGAAGACAGAATATCGAATATTGCTCTTCTCCTTTAAACTTATTGTTTTCATTCCTCCCCTGAAGTTTATATATATATATATATATATATATATATTATATATATATATATACATATATATATATATATATATATATACATATATATATATATATATATATATATATATATATATATATATATATATATATATATATATATATATATATATATATATATATATATATATATATATATATGTATATATGTATATATATATATTTGTTTGTGTCTTTTGGCTTTTCACGGTTAGGGGTCACACAGCGGAACTCCGGTCCGCTAATGATTGGCAGTAGATTTTTACGTACTGGCTTGCCAGGCCTAATGCACAACCTTCAGAGAAGGAACGCCCATTCACGCATGTCACCACACAGAAGACACTCTGAGAATCGAACGGGCAACGTCTAACTGTGAGGCGACAACGCTACCGCATATATATATATATATATATATATATAGATACATACACACACTCTGAGATCACAATTCCTCAGAGAAAAGGGCATATTCTGAGGAAAAGCAGTCTTGGACATGGTATATGTAAGTCCAGATTTTCATCAATTCAGTCTCCACATTACAAGTCTAGCTCATGCAGGTCGCAGTATTTGAAATGGTTACCCTCATGCACACTTAGGTGTTCTTTTTGTGACATTGGTTATTTCAGTCACATGAATTTTTATAGCATAACTTCCACTGAGACTGTTTAATGCCACTTGCCTCAATAATAATGCCTCACTAATTACATACATACTGAAAGATGACTATCTTGTTGCAGTCTCATGGGACAAGGAATAGGTTTACAGGTAAGTATTAGGCAATCAGTCTGCAGACTATAACAAGCTTAGCCAAAAATCACTATTCATAAATTCCTGCCAGCCTTAAGTAGGGCAAGGCAAGATGGAATGGGGAAGAATCTGAGGTTATCCATCCAATTATCTAGGTTTACCTTTGGAAATGCTAGGGTGTTCCTCTGACATGTAGTTGAAATTTTTTCTGGAGGCAGTGGTAGGCTGATGAAATTTTAGTTCTTTTAACCAGGTATTTAAGGTTCTATTTGTTCTGTGAAGCAATAGGAGATCAAAGAGGATTTGAACTTTCATGGCTTGAAAGACTAAACACAGATCTCCATGGAGGGGTCAACAAAACATTAAGTATAGAGAAAGGGCTGCCTGTCTGTTCTAATAACTTATATTTTTGAGGTCATAGCTCTGTTTAGTTATGAATCTCTGAGGTGTCTCAAGTTGAGTGACACATTTAGAAAAACACATGCCAAAATGTGCATTATATCCAATAAGGGATCTAATGAGAGATGAGTAAATCGTAATTAAGACTGGATCTAGTGGAGATTCCTTAGGAAAGTAGCTGGGGTTTCTGAACTACTGCTGAGACATAATAGTCAAACAGTAAAATATTTTCAACAAGAGTGCCTAGTTCTCTTGCAAAGATGTCTGATTTGAGAGTTATGTCACCTGTATGGTAACTGAAAATGTTTTGCTTACTAAAATGACATTTTTCACATTTAATTTGAGACCACTGTCCCTGCAGTTATTGTTTTTAATCTCTCTCTCTCTATCTATCTATCTATCTATCTATCTATCTATCTATCTATCTATCTATCTACACACAGCTTTATGCATGAATCTACTGAGATTAATGAATCTGCAGTTACCAGAGGCTGTGGTTGGGCCACCCTTGTGTAATGGCATTATGATGGTTATTTTCCAGGCTATATAACCAGTAGAGAGACTTGGAGTAAAGAGGTTAAGTAGTCTTTCAGATGTGCCATATTTGGCATTCATAATCAAGCAACCTATTATATTATCAGGACCAATGGATGAGGTATTCTTAGCTTTTGTGAGGTCTGAGAGAACTCTACTCTAATTAAAGGGGACGGCTCGGACTGTGGACTCTATGGAATAGCTAGTACTGAGAGTGAAGTAAAACTGATATGTCTTTTTAATGCTAGTTTTTCATTTGTAGCCTCTTTAAATTTAACTCTTCCTGGGAAAATATTGTTTGGTTTAACATTCATAATAGTTCTATATGAAAGAGAAATCTGTTTCTTCTTCTTCTTCTCTAAAATTACTTTCTTTTCAGTAATTACCACATAAATGTTATGATACAAGTTTCCTACTAATTCAGACCTTTTTATAATCTGCATAGTATAACAACACAAAATATACAGGTAAATATTCTCACTCACTCAGTAAATAAATAAATAAATAAACATAACCTTCTTTGAGGAAAAATCTTTAATTCTCTTCTTTGTCCATGGGAATTTTATTTCTTGTAAAATAAGAAAGAAAATGTACAACGTTTGAGTAATTGTGTAAAAACCATAGCAGGCTACTGTTGGATTTCTTTATTAAACAATAATACAAAAATATAACTATTAGGATTTAGAAAATTATGTAAGTTAGTAAATGCAGAAGATCCAATGTAGTAAGGCACATCCGTAATTATTAGACTACCTTGATCAGTTGAGGCACAAACTACACTGCAAAGTATATGAGGTGAACCTCTCATAAACATTTGGAAAAGTGTTCTCTTCATTGTATTGTGGTTTGGGTGGTATTAAAAGATTTTATAATGGAAATAAAATAATCAGAAGATTTTCCATTTTGATAATGTTAATTCTCCCTACCATGAAAACAAATCAGGCCTTTCTAGAATCAGATTTATTTGCTTTATTGTCATAATAACTTTTGCTTTACAATGTCATTCCTGCTATCATTTATAAGAAGAGTTTTACTTAATGAAAATTATAATGAAAATTAATATGAAAATGATGAAACATAATATCATTAAGGGTGTAAATGTGTAAACATTAACTTGAGCTGCCTATAAGTGGTGCTGTCACCACTCTTAACCCCCAATGAGTATGATTAAACATGTTAGCTGTATTGTATAACATGTTGTAACTTGCCTGAAATAGTAATTCCCCCAGGAATCTATTATGTTATTTAATAATTGCTGTGCTGGCACACTTTAACACGAACATTAAGCTCAGCTGCCTGCAACCTTTGCTAATACTTTCTTTGGTTCTTTTGAAAAATTATCATTGAAAGCTAGTAATCCAAAACTTTGCATACTCTTAAAAATCACTTGCCTGGCTAAGTGTCTGATCAGTGGTCAAACAGTAAGGAAATAGAGGCCAAAGGTATGAAATCCTGCACTACAGGATGCAGTTCATTCACAGATCAGTACCTTAATTCTTTTTGCTGTTACAGAAATAATACCATCCCAGATATTACATGAAGTTAGTTAAAGTGTGTTCATTCATTAATTTTATTGTGCAAAGAACAGCACCTATAATCCATATTCATTATATCAAGCATAGCACAGCTTAACATCTGGATACTGTATTAATACAAAAAAGTGGATAGAGCTTTTTGCCATGTTTTCAAGTTTTGGACAGACAATACAGACTGTGTTGCTGTACTTTGTGTCAGAATTAAACTGTACACCAAATGGAAAATGTTTTAGCTAGATTTAGGCAAAGTCAATCTTCTACCCTTATCTAGTTTGATACTACCCCAGAGACTAACAGTTCAAGACCATGCTAATTTGATCTCACACTAAGTTTGCTATCTAAGGGCTATATTAATTCAACACTGCACAGAGCACAATATCTGAGTCTGTGTTACTTCAACCATGTGCAACACTGTACAGCAAATATGGTCTTGTTTGTAAATGATCAAATTCATGTTGCTCTAGCTCACTTTCCTAAATGCACCAAATACTATTTGCAAAAGTAAAATAAAGTGAAACATTTCTCTTGCGTATGTTTGCTCTAATGTCTCACTATTAAATAATTAGAGAATAGTGCTCATCAAACAGGCCCTTGTTGATGTTATTAGTGCAGCAAATGGCACTTACAGTAGCATAAAGTGCAATATTTCACTTGCTTATTCTCATTATACATACATACATATATACATACAAATATTTCAAGCATGGCCATTGATGCCCTTCTAGCTTGCCAATATACCAACACTTGTTCCCATAATAAATGTCCAGGCTGTTCTTAAAAAATATTTAAACTAGTACTTGCTTTAATGTAATTTGGTAGTCTGCTCCATGCATCAGCTACTGTGTCAGAGAACCAATTAGTACACTTCTCATTCCTATTGAATCTTCTACACAGGTTATCTGATGATTCTCTAGTACTTTTTGATTGTCCCAAACATTCCCAGAGGTAGATGTCTCTAAATACCCTATATACCTGAAGAACATCTCCTCTTAGATGTCTGTAATAGACACTGTACAAGTTCAGATATTTTAGTCTTTCATAATAACTTACATTTTCACATCCATGGATGCCCTTGGTATATTTCTGTTGTACTCTTTCCAGTTTACTCATGCTTGTTTTCTTATAGGGTTTCCATATTGTTATTCCATACTCAAGTTTGGGTCTAATGTAACTAACAAACAATGACTTCATTATTTTTGATTTCTTAGACTTTATAAATCTTTTTATACAACCTATAGTTCTATAACTATCATTAACCAATTGGTTGACATGACCAGATAACCTCATAGCTGAATTTACCCATATACCCAGGTCCTTAAATGAGCCTACAGTTTTAATCACTATGTGCTGTATTAAATATTCACCTTTCAGTTTATGTCTACCAAATCTCATATGCTTAGTTTTTGATGTATTTATCAGCATATTATTCTCCTGTGCCCAAATGGTCAATTTAGTCAAGGTATTTTGTAGACATGCCTTATCTGTAACACATGTAATCAGTTTACCCAATTTCAGGCCATCTGCATATAGACAGTAGAACACCTCAAATGAAAGAGTTAGGTCTGAAAGATACAATCTAAACAAATAAGGTCCTAGGACAGAGCCCTGTGGGACACACTGACTGTAACCAAGCATTTTGTCTGTCCGGTTGCTGTATGATATTTGCCGTCCTATTTATAAGCTATATATCTTATCAAGAGTACATCAAGTACTAATTTATTGATCAGTGTTATGTGTATAACCCTGTCAAGTGCTGAAGTAATCTATATAAATTACATCACAGCACAATTTTTCATTCATAGGTGTTATTATATTGTTATAGAACATCATTCTACAGGTGGTAATAGATTTGTTTTCAACATATGCATGCTAATATATGGTTTCAAGTCCCACCCTATCCAGTTCTGATGATAACTTATCCAAAATTACCTTATCCAGTATTTTCTACGACATGAAAGTAGACTTAAGGGTCTGTATGACTCTGAGTTTGTCCTACTCCCCTTTCCCTTAAAAACAGGTTTAATAAGCGCATGTCTCCAATCTTGAGGAATATTCCCATATTTGTATGACCTAGTGAATAATAACAAATATAATGGTACTGTAAGTTCTTGCTAAAGTGTTCTCAGGTCATTTTTACTAATTATGTCTCCTCCCTGTGCTTTGTTTGGATCCAGTTTGTGCAGTTCTTTTGCAATATACTCTAATTTGATCACTAGGAAAACTTACCACCCCTTTTGTGGAGCCAAACTGTTTTGCATAAGATTTTATAAATATATCTACAATCTGTTGTGTCTGAAAATAAATTTTAGAATCTGCACACAGTTTATTAGTTTGTGTGTCTTTACTCCTTCCACATCTTATATATCTATAAAAAGGTTTCCAATTATATTCAATGTCTTTATAGAAATTTTCTTCAATTTTTTCTTGATCTTATCTCACACTATGCTTAATCTGTTTGTCCATCTTGTTTATTTCAGTTTTCAAAGTTATAGTTCGACCTCTCTTCCATTTCTTATATTTTTTGTCTCTCACCTTAATCAGATATCTTGTTCTTATGGAAATATATCCGCCTGATGTTGTATGCCTAGAGCCTGATGTTAAACATTTTTTTGATTTTGTTTGCACTCAGTTTCTCTTTCAAAACTTTCCACATTCTATCTGCAGTACTGAACATCTCACTCCAGTTAGTTCCACATATTGACTGTTGTGCTTCCATATAATCTGTAATTAACCTTCTGTGCATTGGCTTAGATTTCAGTTTGGCAGAATTATCTCACAACAAATTGACCTTTATAACCCCATGATCACTGCACATCAATGGTGGTAAAACTTGACTTGAAGTTACAGTAATTTCTTCGGGAACACAAACAATGTCTAATATGTTCAGTCCCCGGTAGGTTTTTTACAATCTGAAGCAATTGTTGTTCCTGAATATACACTGTGAATAATTTCCTTACTAACATTGTAGAATCAATATTATTCCAGTATGTTTCTGGTAAATTTAAGTCACCAGCTAATATTATTCTTCCCTCCTGTGTTTCATACAAAAAATGCATGAATTCCTTTAGGTCATCTGCACTTGACTTTGGTGGTCTGTACACTCCAACAATTGTTATATGTTCCAGGGTTGTCTTTATTGTCACAGTTACACAGTCTATAGTGTTGGTGTTATCATTGAACATGTAATAATCCTAGGTCTCATAGCTATCTTTAATTCCTATCATAACACCTCCACCTGATTTTTTATTAGAATGTCTGTTACAGTAAAACATTTATACCCTGACAGAACCGATTTCCAGTCATTGTGCTTTAACCATGCTTCACAAACAATAACAACATCAGTCTTGTGGGAACATAGCAAATTTTCCAATAAAAAATCTTTATTAGTAGGTACAACAAAAATTATTATTATCAAGCACAATAAAACTCTGCTTCTCTATTTAACATAGCCTTGGTTTTTTTTGTCCCTTTTCCTATACAGAGTGTAGCAAATAATATTTTCACAGTAGAATTAATGCAAACTCTAGACACTAAGAAGATAGCTGGACAACTGACTTCATACAGACACCGCATGTTAAACTGTTTGGTTCATCATACAAGTGCACTATGCAGTTTAGAACATGGATCGCTACTGATTTAATCATGCACAGCACACTGCTATTGAGGTAATATTATTTCAAATGCTCTACTCTTGTTCCTCATGATTGTCTGTATTTTTTCAAAATCACATCTGTGTGGCAGAACTAATGCAGCATGAAGGTGCTAAGGTTTTCCATAGTACTATAACATTCACGTGCCAGCAGTACACTAAACATCTGTAATCATGTAAAATAAACTGAAATGTTATTCTTGGCCACGTTGTTACATATCGCTTCCTCGTTTGGCAGTGCACCAAATGACTTGCAGTAAAGTAAACTTTTTTTTTGTTTATGCTTATTTTTTGAGATATAACAAAGTAGTCCTTGCTAAAGGAAGATTGTGTTGTCATATGCTGCTTTCCCATTAAGCAATACACCAAATGACATTTGCAGTAACATACATTTAAATATTTCTGTTGTCTATATTTGGCTGTTACTTCTTGCACTGAATAACATTTGTCAATCACTCAGGACCATGTTGCATGTGTTATTTATTCTGCATTAAAGAGTAAACCAAACAATGTTGGAAAATATAAGAAGAAATGTAGTGCTGCTTATATCTGGCTATAATGTCTCATACTGAGGCATAACAGAATAGTACTTGTCAAATGATCAGACTGTGTTTTTCATATTACAGTAAAATAAGGTAAAATATTTCTTATTTACATATGACTTTTACTTTGTACTGTAGTATATCACAGTATAGTGCTTATCAAATTATCATGATCACATTACTGCTAGATGTTGCTTCACCTTTAAACAGTGCCCCAAATGATATTTGTGAGGTGGAAGTAATGTTACATACAAGCAGCTGCATAACCAATACTGCCCTGCATTAGCCATACTCCTTCAACTCAGGGAGTACTCCTATTTTGCAGGGCTAGCTTCAACTTCTCTTCCTTTAACCTTGCCGTTAACATACTAGTACATAATTCCCTTTTTCAATTATATTTAGTTTTCTTTTAACTCCTTACTACATGTATCTATTTCATTTTCTGTTAACATTCTATTATATATTCCTGCTCTGCGCACTCATATCCTCCCTTAACTTTCTTTCTTGACTTATCTTATCCATGGTCTGTATCTACCTGACCCACCCATGCTTACATTTTTTGTTGTCATTCCATTCATCACATCCCTTTAGCTATCCAAATATCTTTTCTTTATACCCAGTATATAGTATTAGCAAGTGTGCGAAAAGGTGCAAGGAGACTTGCCCCCCTGTATAAAATATGGCTAAACATTTTTTTTGGCTTTGTGTTTCAGTCTTCTGAGGTTTGGCTATTTTTTGTACGACCTGTTAATATGAATTTGAAAAATGCTAATATAATTGCATGTGCAGAGGCATTTTCAGCTCATGCAGGATTACCCGACAAAAATGTTTTTCTATTTTCTACATTATTTATGAGATATAGCAAGGACAGTGTATTCAAATGGGTCTACCTCATTTTATCAAAGTTTCAAAACTTTAAAACCCATATGGCCGAGACCATATGATTGACCTTTGAAACTTCAAACACTTTGAATTGAGATCGCTGTACAGAGCCAAACAGGAGATTTACCATTTTCCTTGCTGCAGTGCGATCTTGGAGTTGGTATATTTAAGTAGCAGGAGGTGTGGGGGGGGTTCAGGAGGGCTTGCCCCCCTGCAAAAATGTAAATGTGAAGCTTTTTGTTTAGGTTTAGAGTTTTGTTACAGTTTTGAAATTTCAAAACTTCAGTCATATGGTCTCAGCCATATGGGTTTCAAAGTTTTGAAATTTCAATAAAACAACATAGACCCACTCAAACACATTCAGAAATGGTGGGGTGTAGCTTGGTTGCAGACATAGTCCCCAGTCATAGAAGAACAGTAAAAATGTTTATTTGCTATCTGTCTAGTTTTTCTTTATTATTTATGAATATATAATATGCTTTATTAGCCAAGCTGTCCACCTGGGATGAGTCCCATTTTCAAAAGAGAAATGTGGAGAAAAATCTCCAGTCAGTAAGTAAAGTACACACTTAGAATATATAAGTTGCCGAGTGTACTGGGAAGCAATAAAATGATTATATTATAGGAAAACAAGTGTACAGGGTAACTGGAATCCTAATGAACCAGTCTTCTAGTGGGAGGGAAAATTGTTTGTTTCCAGAAGCTTCAAGTGAATGGCAAAGAAAATCAATGTAAGAGAAAGCTGATGATTTCCAGGAGTAGCAAAGACACTGCATCTTTAAAAGAGATGGTAACAGGACAACAATGACAGGCAGTAAAAGCTCAGAAGGAAAATAATAAGAGTACATGACAGAGCTGCCAGATGGAAAAATTGTTCAGCAACCTGTTAAAAATAATTTCAATTTACATTATTCACTGTAAAACTGAATATGGACCAGCTCAAGCACCAGGCTGTAGTACATTGGGGTATGCATCTCTAAAGAGTAAAGATTTTTATATTCTGAAAATCCTTGTCTGTTACAACATTTTCTAGAAAGCAGTTGCAATAAAGACCTCACAAAGACTGATAACATTTCTACAGTTTTGCTGTTCTTATTGAGCATCGTGACTGCTATTACCAAAGGCATATGGTTTATTTATTTGCACATTGCTAATTGTTCTGTAGTATAGAAATATGATCTTCAATATGTGTTTAGTATTTTCTAAAGTCCCTATTATGTCTTTCACTTATAAGAAGCCCTTAGATATTTAATTATTTTTAAAAAAGTTGTTCTAATTGCAACAACCAGGAATTTTCTCATTGACAGACAATTTAATAGAGAACTAGAAACTCTGGATATAGACATTCAATACATTAATTACTGTGTGCAGAATATCTGAGAAGTCTGAAAAGGTATAGCATGTTACTTGTTGCAGGAAAATAAATCTTGAAGTTGTTTAATACTTTTAAACTTCAGGGGAAAAAAGGCAAAACAAAAGCAAAATGAGTGACACTCATGACTGATGTGCCTAGAAAAAAATAACACTTTCTTTTTATTCATTACTTTTCTTAAATATGTGACACCCTTCCTCTGGCCAGTGATCAAGGAGTCCCAGTCCTCACCATGAAAACCAGTGAGGGGCATTCACTTAGAACAAAAATAGATACACACAGTATTTCCAGATGCAGCTCTCTGCACCAAGCACGATTTCCCTTAAGGGCACACAGGGAACAGACTCCAGTCCTGGGGCTGGGTTTCTCTCTTTCTCACCAGGTCCCAAATAGGATCCCACACTGACCACAGCTGTAGAGTTGAGTCTTCAGCCAAGTGTTCCAAGCCAAGTCCTCCACCACCCTCTCTGTGAAACCAGTGCTCCTTGTCTTGCTCCAAGTAGCTGACACACACACTCTTTGAGATTTGATTTTCACACACACACACACACACACACACCCGGGAAAAGCTGGCACAGATTTACCTGCTATGCCCCCTCTGCCCAGACTATAATGTAGGTACTGCCACCAGAACACTCCCAAGCCAGCCACTCTAAGGGTCTTACAATGGTACCCAATTATACTGAAGAAAATTAATACTAATACAAATGGCAGTTTTTGCCAATGCATCAAGGCTTTCAGAAGTGGTCATAATGTCACCAAATAAATATAAGTACTCTCAAAGGTTAAAATATTCTCTAAAAGATCAGCCACAGTGAAAAGTTTAAATATATTTAATAATAAATAATAAAAAATGTGGAAATACTAAATATCTATTTACAATAAACACCAGAGTTTTAATCACAGGAAATATTAAAATAGCATAGATGGATAGATTCACACATATGCAGAAAAACAGTACTTAACTAATCTTACTATATTTTCCTGAGTGATCTAAAGAATTACTATTCCCTGGTTACTTACTAAAGCAAGGCAAGATAAAGTGGGTGAGTGGTCAGTTCCAAAACAGAGTGCTGAATATCACTATCATACCTCACACTTATATCTAAAATAATTTCAGTGCTGGCTATAGAGTGACATCACATCTGGTCATCTGACTCTGGTTCCAACACTAGCCCCTTTACTAGAAACTGAACCAGAATCTAGCATGTATGTGTTATCACACACACACACACACACACACACACACACACACACACACACACACACACACACACACACACATCAGTTTTTACTGTGTTTTGGGGTACAAAACTTGGGGTGCCATGATTCCTGAGTGGCACCCCTTAATTTCCAAATTTCCCGGCTGTTTTTTTGAAATCCCCCCCCCCTGCTTTTTGAGCTGACATCATAACATGTGCAATGATGTCAGCTCTGTGAAATGTCCTGCCAGTCTGTTGGAATTGAGCTCAGCTCAAATAATAACATGCGTACATTTCTGGCCCGCTGCAAGTGAGGGAATGGAACTTAGCTGGGTAAGCTGCCATGAGTGAAGGAATCAATGGAACCTAGATGGATAAGCTGCTGAGAATGGAACAAGCCAAGCTGAGCTCATGGGCGGCACAGGTAATTATGATGACAAGAATGGAACTCCTTAACAGTGGTGAGAATGGAGTGAGGAATGCTGTGTGTGTGTGTGTGTGTGTGTGTGTGTGTGAGAACAGAGTGAAAAATGCTGTGTGTGTGAGAACGGAGTCAGAAATGCTGTGTGTGAATGGAGTGAGGTGAGAAATGCTGTGTGTGTCTGTGAGAACGGAGTGAGAAATGCTCTGTGTGTGTGTGTGTGTGTGTGTGTGTGTGTGTGTGTGTGTGAGAACGGAATGAGAAATTCTGTGTGACACTTTTATTTCTCACCAGAAAACTTCAGCTACAATACTCTGCCCAGATTTCATTTTAACAACTTTACTGTTTTTTTTTCCTGCTGCTGGTGCCACAGAGAAGTGAACTAAGTATATATTATTGATTAACTCCAGTGGCCCCCCAGTTGATAAGCAAGGCAGATAAATGCAGCTGCATGGTTGCACCCTTTTGTGGGATAGAAATAAGAGATGTATGATGCTAACTGCCAATATCACAGCCCATATATATAGAGCTATTTTCATTAGTAGCAGTACAAAAGAAAATCTGTTGTGTTAAAAAAGTGGTCTGTTGCAGGAAGCTGCCATACCCTTGTTATGATATCACTTTGGCAGATGCTATTCAAAGCAGAAGCATACCACAGACTTTTAAAAATCGACTAAGCACAATTACTGCAAGTGGCTAAAAGAACATATTAGTGGCTCTCATATGGGTTTGAAGAGACAAAGAAACCTAAAATACTGCCCCCAGTATATTTAGTTGTAAAAAAAGAGAGTAGAAAACTGGATCTGTGCCAGTTAAGGATGACTTAGGCTAAGAAAGCAGTCGGAAATATGAACACAGACACAGAGCTGCTTACTAAAATATTTATCAAAAGATGGGGAAGCAGTTCTTTGATAAAGGGGAAATGACATCAAAAGTAATACAAAAACAACAAACTCAGTCAGTCCCAGATGTTTCATTTGCACTCCTCTAATAATGGCATAGTCTACATCCCGCTAGTAGAGGGACAGTCTGTCTTCTTGTGCCACCTATGGGTTCCTCAGTCTCTGCAGTTGATATATATATATATATATATATATATATATATATATATATATATATATATATATATATATATATATATATAAATGGGTGTGTGGAAGTAGACTTTTTATGATGGAAATGTTCTGAATTGGTCAGTTTTCTCATTATTGGTTCATGCAATTTGTTTCATTGCCTACTGGAAAAATGTTCAAACAATAAATTTAAAATGCCCTCTAAGTCTAACAAGTGTGCTGTATTATACAAGGAATATAATTTAATAAAGTCAGAAAGGTGTATCAAAGAACACATGTATGTTTCTTGTTTTGTGTTCAAGGGGCCTATGATATGAAAACAGCCCAAAGGTAATCTTTATCCACCACTGGTCAGATGCATTTTCTTTTGATGTGGTGTGAGTTTCAATGTTGTTTCAATAAATGTGAATTTCAAGGGCAGAGAAGTTTTAATGCTAAGTCTATTTTCATTGTGAGACAGTATTGCTTTGTTTAGCAGATGTCTATTAGTGATAGTGCATCATGCTATAAAATGTAACTATAAAATCCAAATAATCATCGTAGAAGTAAAGCAGTATGCACATTAGTGTTTAGGGTAAATGGGGCAAAATAGACAGGTAATGGGACATTGGAACGGCTGCAGGTGGACTCTGGTGCAATATTTTGATTGTCTGTTCTTCAGATTGCATTTGAAAGCTGGTATCCCACAATTCCCTTGGGGTGAGTGGGGTTATAAAAATGCAAGTCAAATAATATAGGACAGAAGAAGAATACAGTAAAATGTAAAATAGGTCTAATTGTGATAGGTGCACAGAAAGGTGAGCGCAGTTGAAATTCAACCCTCCTCTACTGGTATGGCTGTAAGCATGAGTGGAAAATGCCCAGCATTGGACAGTTTTGTACCACTTGTGTCAGGTATAATAATTTTGTGAAGATATGTGTAAGAAAAAGTAAGGATGTTTCAAAGAATTTACAATTTATTGGCGAAAACATGAAAGTGATCTGATTGCATGTGCAGTTAAACTGGACAGACTTGTTGCTGTGAATATGTAGAATAAAGAGGTAGTAGATAATTAGCTAGAGTAGTAAGAAGCTCTGCATTAATAAAAGAAGTGATGCTTTGAAGGACCATTATGTCCAGAAATTAAAATTCAATTCATTTACCTTATTTCTGATGCCCTGAGTTATACTACTGTCTCTTTAGCCCTGTAAATAATCACTAGTTTTTATTTATGTATTTATTTTTTTTTTGATTCCACCAATGTACCTTGAAGGGGAAAGACATAATGACATAACTTTTCTGTGGGTTGAGCTTTTTCCAAATTCTGTTGTCGCCTCACAGTAAGATGCTGTCCGGTTCGATTCTCAGCTAGAGCATCTTCTACATGGGGACATGCGTGAATGGGCGTACCTTCGTTGAAGGTTGTGCATCAGGGCTGGTAACCCGGCACATAAAAATAAACTACCAATCATTAGCGGACCGGAGTTCCGCTGTGGCGACCCCTAACCAGGAAAAGCAGAAAGACACAACTGTGTCCTAAAAAGTACAACATTAACTTACCCTATCCTATCATGCAAGTTCTTGTTTGCATTTATTTAAAATGGCATTGCACAGAAGTATTGTATACTTTGATAAGCTCTAGTCAAACCATCTTTTTAGTATAATTCTTTGTCTTATTTTGAACACATTGCAATATGCAGCTTCTTCAGTTGAAAATAATGTTTACATTAGATTAAAAAATAGGAATTAGTGAGCTCCTTGTTAAGCCATTTTTTTCATCAGTATCAGGTTTCTTCATTGATAGACTATAAAGTAAATGAACTGTGAATTACTAAATGTTCAATAGGTGTACGGTCTCAGGGTGAGTGAATAAATGACACTGTAGATGACAGTAACTATAAAATGATTGTGAATATATAGAGACTCAGTAAGTTTATGATCGTAGTGGGTGAGATATAATACCTTGCTATGTGAGCTTTTGTTCAGCTAAAACCCTAAAATGTAATGGCTAAACTGATACAAGAGCCAAGGAAAAACATTTTTAAAGACATCATTGTGATGTTTCACCCAAATTCTACATGCTGTGCACGGGAAAATAAAGAATGTAGAAATTCTACAGAATGAGAGAAACAAATTATAAATTTTATGTAGCAGCCTAGGGATCATTTTGATAGGTATGAAAAAAATACTTAGGGTCAGGTATGATACTGTGTGAATTTACCAAAATTAATCCCTTAATCTGAACATTTTGGTTAGAA